>NC_047651.1:15862422-16160347 GCF_902201215.1 Prunus dulcis
CGAAACCAACAAGAAAATAAGACCTTTTGTCATAATTTTCTCTTATTCTTTAATTATGGGATGGGTTTGATTTTATGATTTTTTTTTTGGGCATAGTTTTACTTATTATTTAAAAAGTTCGGCTAAGTTGGCTAACAGGTCTAATTTAGTGAAAAAGACATTTGATTTGCATACCAAAAATTCGAAATTTGAATTCCCATAGCATGATAATTGTGTGTGTGTGAGAAATCCTCATTCTTTATCATTTAGACTACCACTTATGTTTCAAAAAAAAAAAAAGTTTAAACTAAGTTGCAAGTTATTCTAGCAACAACTTTGTAGTTATTAAAGAAAAAAAACTAGTTCAGCATAAAAATAAAAATAAAAACTAGTTTTGTATTTTGAGCAAGGTTCATAAATCTAGAAGGTGGTGGTCATCATTCTAGACTAAGAGGATTTACTTTGGGAGTTGACCAGGATTTATTTCCAAACTTTTGTAGTAGCACTAGCATATACATGATTTTCTTGGATATTTCGTAACGATATTGCTTTCATAGAATATGTTTGCCCAAGTAATCACGAAAAAACCAGTTTAGAAGAAATGGAAGTAGTTCCTACAGTGGAGACTCAATAAAGCATCTCAATGCCTATGACGGGTCTGAAAGCATGGCCGCACCCGCAGTACAATTCATAAGCCAATCAAATCTCACACGAAAAAGAAGCACAAAATGTATTGAACAAGCAAATGAGTCACTTGATTGCACTCACGGGTCTGAAAGTCACTTCATGAATATTTGCAAAGCTCAACACGCTCTTTGATACCTTCTACAATAATATCAATCTTGCCCACCATATTTCTTTGGAATTTAACAGCTTTGAAAGCCTGACTGTATTTGTCCATAACCAGCCTACACTACACATTGATTTGCTTCTCTCTCTTTTTTTCTTCTTTTTTTTAAGTTGAAAGAAGAACTTCATTCCAAAACCTCGCTCTAACCGGAAAGGGTGCATAAACTACGAATGAAGTGATTTGCTTCTCATTCCATAAACTTTTTAGCTAATTTTCTTTTATGGTCATAGCATATGAGGAATTAAGTTATTTCAAGTACCATCCCTTACCACCAAGAAGAAGAAAAAAAAGTACTATCCCTTTGAGATCAATGAGGTATTACAGTTTAGTTCTTGATTTTCCGGAGAGGAAATATATATATTTTGTATTAAGATAATTGAGACTCGATGTACAATCTTTTATATAGAGATAAATACTCTTAACTACCTATATAGTGTCGTTGCAGGCCGGCAGGAGCGTTATATAACTTATATCTATTTTTAATATCAAACTGGGATGTAATTGTCATTCTCTTATTTTAGTGTTTTTATAGGTTGTCTTCAAATAAAGATAAACCAGTAGAGTTCAGTTGAGAAGGTCAGGTCAATACATGGATGACCCAATCAATCAATCAATCAATCCAATCAATCCAATCAATCAAGCTGGGATGATCTGATTCAGCATTCGGCCCTCTTACAAGGAAAGACTAGATCAGATCAGCTTCTCTGTAGCTTGGAGACTTGGTTGGACCAAGTTGAACGGGTAAGAATGTTATGCATCTCTCATATTAATATTATACATTTTCACTTTTTAAATCCAATAGAAACAAACAACTTGCTTGAACTCCTCTAATGATAAAATATTTTATCCCCACACCGACGGCAAGGATTTAGTCTTGACGTCTCCTTCTCTTGAATTTTTATTTTTATTTATTAATTAAAAAAACATTGAAGCAACCTTGAATGTGGCAATTATATATCCTCTATTCTTGAATTAATGCCCTTGGTCACATTGGGAAATTGGAATGCATGGAAGGCTAAAATCTTTATTGTCCAAAAAAATACTATACATTCTTGGTGTATTAGTATTCCTTTTTCTTTTTTTTTCCCTTTCCCTAACACCTTCAGTTTACCTTTCCTTTCTACCTTCCCTCTCCTCATTTCCTCTTCAATATTGTTTAATTGATCAAAACCGTTCATTTTCGAGGTCATCCTATAAGGATTTGTAATGTATTAAAAAATCATCCAAATAAAAAAATTATTTAGCCATTTCTTTAACAATCCATGTTCAATTGAATTCATATTTATTTGATAACAGTTAGTTGACTAAAGGACTTCTAATTTGGTTAAATTTTACAGAGATGATCTTTGAAGGATTGCCTAAAAGATATACAATTGTGATCATCAAACCACATTGTAGAATAGAGAGATAGAAAAGGCAAAAAACAAAGGCAGCTATCACTTCCCATGTTTTTTTTTTCCACAATGGTGGGTGTGGTCTATTTATTCATAAATAGTGAATAAATCATAGTAATTATTTTTTATGTCTCACAGATATGCATCAAAGCCCATGGCCCATTAAAAGCAAAGAACGGAGCCCATTGGCCGCCCCAACAGTGAGTTAGATCCCCCAAGTTTTGAACCGGCTTTGGTGAGGTCACAGATGCTGAGTAATCTTCTGTCCACTACTGTGCCTTTGTCTTCTATTCTAGACAACTTTGTGCAAAGAATAATTCATATAAAAATTTTGTATCATTTTCATAAGCGAATATGATATGTTACACCGCATTGTTTTTATCTTGGCCCCAGATGCATATTTAAAAGCCTCCTCACCCTCAAGTAAGGCACACTGCAGGAGAGAAAAATGGAGAAGGGTCCGGTTTGTGTAACAGGTGGAACTGGATTTGTTGCCTCGTGGCTTGTTATGAGGCTTCTGCAACATGGTTACACTGTTCGAACTACGGTTAGACCTGACCCAGGTAAAATATTACCCTTTCTAAATTTTAGTTACTGAAACATGCGACCCACAATATACGAGTTTCTTACTTGTTAGAAATAACCGAGGTTCTAAATAAAGTTAGAATGATAAAATGAGTTAATTAGGATTACGATAGGTCATGGTTTAAATTCATCCAATGTACATTAACATGCATTTGATGTTTGGTATTGGGCATAGAATGCAAGAGAGACCTCAGCTTCCTCACAAGCCTGCCAAGAGCATCAGAGAATCTCCAAATCTTCAATGCAGATCTCAACAAACCAGACAGCTTCAATGAAGCAATTGAAGGATGCATAGGGGTCTTCCATGTTGCTCACCCCATGCCTACCAAAGAACTTGATGAAGAAGTAGTGACCAAAAAAGCTGTCCAAGGAGCCCTAGGCATATTGAAAGCCTGCCTAAACTCCAAGACTGTGAAGAGGGTTGTGTACACTTCCAGTGCATCAACTGTGGCTTACAGTGGCGGCAGCCAGGACTTGGTGGATGAGAGCTCATGGAGTGATATTGAATTTCATAGGTCTCTTAAAATATTTGGGACTTCATATGTTGCTGCCAAGACCAAAACAGAGCAAGCTATCCTGGAATTTGCAGAAAAAAGTGGATTGGAAGTTGTCACTTTGATCCCTCCATTAGTTGTTGGTGGATTTATCTGCAAAAACTTCCCTAGCTCAGTTTACTTGGCCCTGGCCATGATTTTAGGTATGTATTGAGTGCACTTCCTTTTTCTTTTCTTTTTTTCTTTTTTTTTAAAAATAATTATTATTTTTAAATAATGAATTTCAAGCTAGTTTTCTGAAATCAATTTCCAAACAGTCATTAGGCCATCTAACCAAGCTTGAAAATTTATGCAAAATGCCACGCCCCTTTTTTTTTTCTATAAAAAAGGAAAAGTAGTAAGTTTTATTTATTTATTTATTCCAAAAAATCAAAATGTGCTGTTGATTTGGCCTAGAAAAAAAAACAGGATCATTGCATTTCCCAATTTCAAAAAAATTTGTGACCTAAACCAAATCTACATATTTCTTGTATGCAGGAAATCAAGATCACTATAGATATCTTATCAGGCCAAGTTTGGTACATGTAGATGATTTGGTTAGTGCCCATATCTTTCTTTTTGAAAATTCTGATGCAAAAGGGAGGTACATTTGTTCATCAGATCAGGTACCCATAGATGAAATGTCCCAATTTTTGTCTGCAAAATACCCCGATTTTCCCATACCCACAACTGAGTGAGTAATTCCATTCTAATACAACTCCTTAATTCTTCTGTCATTTTAATCTCAGATTATAAAAATTAAACTATCTGTTTTTGACCTCTTACCCCTTGACCTACACAGTTTCTTGAAGGGCATTGAAGGTTACAAATCGTGTGGCTTCTCATCACAAAAGCTCCTGAGTTCTGGATTCAAGTTTAAGCATGGACTCGATGACATGTTTGGTGATGCAATTCAATCTTGCAGAGGAAAGGGTTTTCTTTAAATCGAATTCGCTAATTAGCATGACCCTTTGATTAGGGTTAAGATAATCTCCCTTTGAAAATCTAATAAAAGTTTTAAATATATATGTGTGGTGAACAAATTGACCATTATGTAAATTTTTGGGACATCTTCAAAAGTTTCAAGATGTGATGTACTTGTGCCTAAATGCACATGTACTGTGGTCTACATGATTGGATAAATGAATTTATGGCAAGGTTGTGGAGTGTGCATATGTTTAGAGAAGAGAAAATTGTCATTATACCATTAAAGAAAAACGTGTACAACTGATGCACGCGATATCCTTTTTGGGACACATTAGTTGAGAGATTCTTTCCTTTACACATGAATTGAAGAGCCTATTATAGTTTTGAGTATTTTAAAAAGTTGCTATAGAGAGTATGAAGTTCATACAAGCAAAGCATTGTGATACTCTACAAATCAAGGAAAAGGATAGATAGGAAAAGAAATGAGTACTAGTTGGTCATATCATATTTTTTTCTTCCACATTATTATATTTTTTTCAAATTCGATTACCTCATCTATATTTAAAATAAATAAATTATGATAATTCGTTGACATGAATCATAATTTTAATAATGAGTAAACGTAATTTAAGCTTGTGATCGGCTGGACATTATTAAACTAAACTAAATTAATAGTATATAAATTAATAATAAGTAAATATCGAACCTTCGATGATGTGTGTAATATTAATGTATATACAGGTTATATTTATAAATTAATAGTTGCATTAATAAAAGCAGAAATGCCAAAACATGAAATATTAATTTAATGTCGTTTATATCGTGGTTGATTTTGCAAATATAATAAAGAATTTAGTTATTTTAGGTCATGGCATTGTCATATATATGTCAAACTTCATTGCCTCCAAAAGAGACGTAAAGAATGTGCAGGCACTAGCTGTAATGACAAACTCACAAACTATTGACCCTTAATTATCGCAAGTTAATTAATTATCATTTATATATATCATAATTATAATTTATATTTAAGCTCGCTCAGTGAACCTTAATTAGCCAAATCAGGCTCAGAGAGAGAGAGAGAGAGAGAGAGAGATCTCAATGGAAGAGGTTGGAGGAGGAACAGTTTGTGTAACTGGTGGAACAGGATATGTAGCTTCATGGCTGATTATGAGGCTTCTTCAGCATGGCTACTCTGTCCGGGCCACCGTTCGATCCAACCCTTCAGGTAATTCAGATCAAATGACCTACAATAGTTGTGTTGATCAATGATGATGAAAACCATACCAAACAGTTGGAGATTGTATGAAATTTTTGTTTCATCATATGTCAGTTTAGTTTTCTAGTATAGGTTAATCTGCAGAAATTTCCGTTTCCTTATAATTTCTTTGTTACATGTTGTTCTTGTAATTGTTTGATGAGCGCACAAACAAGATATTGAACATATATATAGAGTAGCACTCAAGCACCAATAGTCAGTAAGTTAGTATGGCGCTGATCAATTTGCAGGGTTGACCTTTGAATGAGGAACTAAAAATAGTACGGTCGGATTATAAAATTTACACTCTGAAGTAGACTAAAGTAAGTAGTTAGCACTATATTAACTTACTAACTGATTTGCGTTTGAGCTTTACTGAACATGTATATAATTCTAAGGGTTTGTTCACATATTGTCGATTGATTTTGAGTTAGGTGTTCTAATTCTCTCACAATATTAAAGAAGGTAGCCATGTGAACGTGATAGAAGGTAGCCACATGTCCATTTTCGGATTTTCTTGGGTGTTTAATTTTTCACTTATGGCCTTTTTGACATATAATTTGATGAGCTGATCATATTTATATATGGCAGCTGAAAGCAAGAGAGATATCAGTTACTTGACAAACTTACCAGGAGCCCCAGACAGACTCCAAATTTTCCATGCAGATCTCAATCAACCCGAGACTTTCAACGAGGCCATTCAAGGCTGCACTGGAGTCTTCCACGTTGCTCACCCCATTGACGTGGAAGGCAAAGAACCTGAGGAAACAGTGACCAACAGAGCTCTGGAAGGAACGCTAGGCATTTTAAAGGCGTGCATAAACTCCAAGACAGTGAAACGCGTCATTTACACTTCAAGTTTAGCCACAATATTGTTCAACAGCAAAGGCCTTAGTGAAACTGATGAAAGTACATGGAGTGAGCTTGATCTTTGCAAAAGCAGCAGCCTTGTGAGCTCTTCATACTTGGTTTCTAAAACAGTTGTGGAGAGGGCAGCTTTGGAGTTTGCAGAAAAGCATGGCTTGGATCTTGTCACTGTTGTTCTTCCCATTGTCTTTGGACCCTTCATTTGTCCAAATATTCCTGCTTCTGTGTACATGGGACTGGCTCCCATATTTGGTAACTTTTTTTAATACTGCATAGTCCTGCATCTGTGTGCACTAAATTATTTTTCGTGTTACGTTTCACTAAATTTTATTCACTAAATAATCAGTAGTATTTAATTGGTTAAGATAGGGACGCCCATTTTAAATTTTATTTATTAATAATAAATAAAGTATTAACATGTACATTAGTATATACTTTCTATTATGAAATCCTCAATTCTTTAATTGGTTGTATTGTTAAGTAGTTATTTTTTGACATATGTAGGTGACGAGGACAAATGTAAATATCTTACTAACACATATATGGTACACATAGATGATGTGGCAAGTGCACATATCCATCTTCTGGAACATTCTAATGCAAAAGGGAGGTACATTTGTTCCTCAGTTCAAACAACAATTCATGAATTATATGATTTTCTTCCTGCAAGATACCCCGACTTTCAAATACGAATGTCAGAGTAAGATTATGGTTTCTCCTTTATATTCTTATTAGAATGCTATTATCAGTTGATGTGAGTTTCACTCTACATATGTTAAACTACTTGGTGGTTGTATTAATTGAGGTGTGGCTTAATTATTTATGTGTGTGTAAACAACTGACGCTAACGAATTTATTGTCGTTGATAATGCCAAATATACTGAGGCATATTCAATCTTTCTTATTGTTTTCTTCTTTTTAATCTATACTTTTCCAGCAACTTAAAGGAGATTAAAAGTTACAAAAGATCAAAGGTCTCTTCGAGGAAACTGTTGAGCATTGGGTTCAAGTTCGAATACGGCCTCGGTGAAATGTTTGATGGCGCTGTGCAATGCTGTAAAGAGAAGGGTTTCTTGTAAATCAGGCTTGGTTCAAGCAAATAATCATTGTAATCCTTACCATGCCAAGTGTGAATAACTAATTGGGTATTCTGCTGAATTCCCCCCTGAACTTGTACATAATTCTCAATTTACCCCTTGACCTTTTTTTTTAGCGAATTAAAGGCTCGAATTAAATTTTATTATCAATGTTACCCCCACCGTCAAAATTCGAACATTTCATCCATTAGTCCGTCTATTTGACCCACGTTGACGCTTGATTGAGGGTTATTTTCGGCATTAGGCGCGGGTTGAATTAGCAACCTCTCT
Organism: Prunus dulcis; assembly: GCF_902201215.1. Lineage (NCBI taxonomy): Eukaryota > Viridiplantae > Streptophyta > Magnoliopsida > Rosales > Rosaceae > Prunus > Prunus dulcis. The sequence continues at coordinate 15,870,180 of NC_047651.1, forward strand.
TCTCTCACACACTTCGCACTTCTCTTTCACATTGGTGGAAATCGGTTAGAAAGGGACCGGAAATTGGGCGGAAAAAAGGACGAAATCGAAGGTTGGAATAGAACGAAATTGAAGGTTGCTGAGAGAGAGAGAGAGAGAGAGAGATATATATATAGAGATGAGGACGAACGCACACAGAGGGAGTTCAGAGTTGGAAGATGGCAATCCATGGATGTTGCCATCACAGGTCTGCTACTGTGGGAAGGTTGCAAAAATTCAGACTTCGTGGACCTCTTCACATCCAGGACGAAGATTTTATGTTTGTGCACAGGTGAGTTGAATTTTGAAGTTTGGGTTTCAAATTTGCAGTTTTGAATTTCCACCTTTGAAAACTGTGTGTTTGCAGAAACGTTGTCAAATGTGGGAGTGGGGTGACCCTGTTATGTGCAATAGATCTAAGCAAATAATTCCAGGACTGCTGAGGAGAATTAACAGTTTGGAAGCAGAAAAAAAGAAAGGGAATTCGAAGCTGAAAAACCCATGGTTTTGGGTGTCATTGTGCATGTTTGGGGTTATTTTGTGCTTGATTTTGAATGAAGATAAAGGCACAAATGGGCAGCTGTAGAAATGGATGGGTAGTTGGCATTTTGTAAGGGCTAGAAAGGGATGAGTGCTTGGCATTATGTAATGGTTAGAAAGATGGGTAATTGGCAATTTGTAATGGTGAGAAAGAGATGGGTGATTGACTTTTTGTAAGGGTAAGAAAGGGTGTGTAATTGACAATGTAAGAACTGTTTTGGTGAATGAAAATGCAAGCTGTCATTTTGACCATTGAAATAGTAACTATCACACCAAATGAACTGCACTTCAAAGGCCAAAATATACAACATTTGAATTCACATGTGATTACATAAAAGCTTGTCCAAATTCTGTTTCAAAAATACATCTTCATCCATTCACTTCATATCAAAATCAGTTCAACAATATACTAGCAAATAGATTGCAAACCAAGATGATCTAGAACACCAAAATAAACATAACAACTCTTGAACCATTCACTTCAAATTACTGACTAAACTCTCCATGGCCTTATTCGTTTTGCTGGAGATTTTAACCTAGGCCTTTTTGGAGAAGTTACCATAGGTTGAGGTTGTGAACTTGAACCTTGATGAGCTTGTGAACTTTGGGCAGGTTGTGGAGGAGCTTGTGACCTTGGGGCAGGTTGTGAAGGACCTTGTGAATGTGGGACAGATTGTGAAGGAGCTTGTTTACTTGGGGCAGGTCCTGAAGGAGCTTGTGACCTTGGGGCAGGTCCTGAAGGAGCTTGTGAACTTTGGCCAGCTTGTGAATCAGCAAATACATTGGTCTTCCTTATGACATAGGGGGCCTGAGCTCCTCTTTTCACCTGTTCCAAGCATAGATCCCTTAAGCCTTCAATAATGCAATGATTGATTCAAAGCACACCACAATAATCCAAGTACTTACATTAAACTTTGGTCTGGCCTGAGTTTGTTGTTGTTCACCGACAACACCTCTGCCTCTCTTAACACCTCTGACAGTTGTTGTTCCACTTGCAGTTGTTCCACTTGCATTGACACTTGTAGTATCAACATCTCCATTAGCAGTTGCAGCTCCTTTTCCCCTTGCACCTCTTCCCCTCACAGCTCCTCTTCCCCTTCTACCGCATCTTGCTCTACCTCTAGGTTGCCCCTTCATTGTCAAGAACAACAAATCACATGTTAATATAGTAAAAACAGTCCAATCACATGTTAACATAGCCATTTTCAACAAAAGGAAATATGTAAACAAACAAATTAAGAACAATTAAAACCTGTCGAAGTTGGGGACAACCAGCAAAATTGTGACCTTCTTGTCCACAGTTGCGGCACGTGATTACAATGCCATACCTTTTAAGTTTTGTTGCCCCTTTTGGTATTTCATCAGCTTCTCTATTTCTGCTAAGTTTGGGCCTTCCTGGTTGGATGCGATAAACAGGTGGCTTGATAGGTACATGCCCTGTTTTTCTCCAATATGCTTGACTAGGCATTGGAGATATATAGCCCTCATAAGCCCTATCATATGCCGGCCTTTTGTAAAGTGCATGCACAAAATCCAGAGGGCTGTGCTCACTCTTTGCTATTGAAGCCAAGGCATGTGGACAAGGAATTCCACTTAAGTCCCATTTTCTGCAGGTACATGTATGCCTTTCTAAATCCACAACAAACATAGCTCCCAACATGCTATTAACTTGATACTTCCCCCCACCAGCATACGAAGCTATGCAGTGGCCACTTTCAATTGAATTCTTCTCCACAATACCAAATATTCTTGGACCAACCTCATGGGGCCACACTGTCTCTCTAAGTCTAGCCATTCTAAGCATCAAGTAGGTTCTAATTCTCTCCAAAAGAGTAACAATGGGCTTATCTCTTGCTTCTAGAATTGCAGCATTAAAACACTCACACAAGTTGTTTAGAAGTATATCACACTTTGGGACTGTACTAAAGTGTGATCTACTCCAATGAGCAGCTGGTCTCTCCTGAAGCCACTTATAAGCTGCCTGAGATTGACCCAACATCTGCTCCATTTCAGCTTCAAATACAGGTATTGTTGTTGCCCTAGCTGCTGCCCACAACCTCTGCTTGAAAGCTGCACCAGTATGGCCTGCAAGCTTGAAATTATTGTGCAAGTGCCTCACACAATGCCTGTGCTCAGCATTGGGCATCAAAGCATGAAGGGCATTCCCCAAACCCTTTTGCTTATCAGTAATGAAAACCCATCCATTGCCATTTTCAATACCTACATCTTGAAAGAATATGTCAAAGAACCAACCCCAAGTCTCTGTATTTTCAACTTCAACAACCGCAAAAGCAATTGGATACATCCCATTATTTCCATCAATCCCAACTGCACTTAGAATCTGCCCTAGATGAGACCCCTTAACATGGCACCCATCAAAACCCACCACTTGTCTACATCCTTCCACAAATCCCTTTTTAAGTGCTCCAAAACATACATAAATCCTCTTGAAAATAGGATTCTCACCTTGCAATTCAGTTTTCACAATAACAGTACTGCCAGGGTTATTGCTCTTTAACTCTTCACAATAATCCCACAACTTACCATATTGCTCTTCAATACTGCCTAGAATTCTCTTTTTTGCAAAACTCTTGGCTTTATAAACTTGAGCCTCAGTTACATCTATGGCATAATGTTTCCTTATTAACTTCATGAAATCTGTCACTTTCATTTTGGGATTATCTCTTAACTCCTCATCAAACCTCTTAGACAGCCATGATGAAGTGGCATACTTGGTTCTTTGCCTCCTTCCACATGTATGCCTTGGAACATATGTCTTAATCCTTGTACTTGGACCTTTCCCCACATGAGAAGCATATAGCATCCAAGGACATGGAACCTTTTGTTTTTTATCTCCTTCACATTTCAGCCTCACCCTATTCGAATCATTCGTCACCCACTTCAATGGCCTTGCACATGAAACTGCATAATACCTTATTGCTTCCCTACACTGCTCCATGTTGGTAAATTCCATTCCCAAATGAAATGTTGGCTTCAGCAAATCAGATTCTCTTCTAAACTGCTTAAATCTAGGAGCTTTTCTTCTGCGATTACGGTTTTTCACACCTTCACCCTCATCAGATTCTTCATCAAGACTTACAAGATCGTCGGTATTGTAGTCTTCACTGTCAACCTCACCAGGTTCTTCATTGTATTCATCATTTTCTTCATCAACTACATGTTTATCAAACAAGTTATCATCCTCTTCCAAGACTCTCTTCAACCCTTCTTCATCTGACTGCTCAAACTCGGAGTCAATCAACTCAATGTCTGTCTCACTGTCATCATCTTCAGCCTCTTCTACACTATCATCATCTTCAGCCTCTTCTACACTATCATCATCTTCAGCCTCATCATCTTCCCTGTCATCTGCCTCATTATCTCCCTCCTTATGTACCTCATCATAACCATCATCATCTAAATCAACATCCACTTCTACAAACTGGTTCCCCAACTCACCAACATCAGTTTCAGTTTCAACTTCTACTTCCAACCCCAATTGTGGAGTAGATGCAGATGCCTGGCTCTCTGGGAAATGCGGTTGATTCTTATATGAGAGATATAAAGGTTGAACTCTAGAAGTAGGTGTATACTCCACAAACTCAACTACATGGGCATCTACTTCAATTGGAACAAACCCCCTTCTTTTGTTCCAGTAGTGGTACTGTATTTTGTTATGGTCATATCCTAGAGAGATAGCAACATCAAACAGGTCAAGCATTGACAGGTGGTCAGCATTACAGTTGTCTGCCCAAGTAACCTTACCCCGAACATACTTCCCCTCTGAAATATAACCTCCATGGTGAATTTCTAGGGAGAACAAATCTGGATCACCTAAAAAAAACAGAAAATTATATATAAAACCACTATTTTACCACACCAAATTTTCTTTACTGCCCAACTACCATTCTAAACTTCAAATTCACTCAGGTCCACCTATAATTATGCAGACAAAACAACACAAATGCTTCGGGACCACAAGTGTTTCATATTCAAAACAGCATATCAGACAACACCACAAAATGTGCAAACAACCGACACCAAGGACCACACAAGCTTAAACAATTTGAAATTGGGAAAATCGATTACTTACTGTACTTGGGAGGAGGCCCTCTGTTCCGCACCTGCAAAGGCAACACATCCAGACTCATGCTGCGTCGAATCAACAGAGCCAAAAGAACCTTTATGAAAATGCTTTCAGATTCCCTCGATTCCAACCTTAGATTTCGTCCTTTTTCCCGCCCAAATTCGTCCCTTTCTAACCCTACCAATGTGAAAAGAAGTGCGAAGTGTGTGAGAGAGGAGAGGTTGCTAATTCAATCCGCGCCTAATGCCGAAAATAACCCTCAATCAAGCGTCAACGTGGGTCAAATAGACGGACTAATGGATGAAATGTTCGAATTTTGACGGTTCAGCCTTTAATTCGAGGCAATTCAGTTCAGAATACCCTAACTAATTTTACTTTTTCCCCATCTTTTTTACTTTTTCTTTTACTTTTTCTAATATTTTGGCCCGTGATTTATGTGGTGTGAATCATATGTTGATATTGCACGTTTTCAATAAAAATAAAAATAAAAAAACCTTTGTAGTTAAACCTATTACCAATCATAATTCAAATCGAAATTTCCGTCTAATTGCACCTATGTGCACATAACATACAGATGTAAATTGATCCCTACACGTCATGAGCACATTAGCACAATTTGACAAAATTTTTAGTTTAGAACCGAGATTAATAACGGGCTTAATCACAAGAGTATTAGTAAAAGTTTTTCCATGACATAAGTAATTTGATGTATGATCCACATCGCATGGATCATTTGGGCAAATTGGCCCAATAATTCATAGTCATAAGATTAGAACACGAGGAATTGGGAGTGAGAGGACCTGCTTAGAACATGAGATCAGCAAGATGCAACACAGACTGATCCCATTAACTCAAACCCCCACCCCAAAAAAAAATAAAAAAATAAAAAAATAAAAACACCTCATCCCTTTATCACCTCACAAGAAGTAAAAATGGTTCTAGGCGTCAGCGACACCTTTTCTTCCCCCTTCTTTTTCCTTTATTATAATTTCGAGTGTAATTCATTGTTTGTTTTGACTTGGGGGTAAATTGTAATGCATTTCAACTTAGCCCAACAAACAAAAGAAAAAGTCACGCAAAAAAGTCTTAAGCACGTCTCTGTTGATAGTTACCCGAGATGGCATGGCAGGCTGGCAGCACCAATTGAAAACAAAGCATTTCATGAAAGTTATTGCATGCCCACTCAGAAAGTTACTACACAATACAAGCTGACAATGAGCCCTCACCAAAGATAAGATTGCAATGTTTATATCTTGACAGGGACGGATCCAGGAATTTTCCTTGCGGGGGTCAACGTCTAAAAGGGTAAAAACTTTCTATACAAAATAAACCCATAAAAATGAAACGATAATTTATAATTCATAATTAATAGAAAAAACCACATTACAATTTTTCACGACGAGTTTTCATATTCTGAAAACGTCCCATTATAGTTTCATTATCAATACAAACAAACACGTCTTTCTCAATATAAACAAGTAAGCTATCACTCAACCATTGATCTCCCATTCGGTTGCGAAGTGGACCTTTGATAACATTCATAGCAGAAAATGCTCTCTCCACTGAAGCAGTTGCAACTGGTAAAGTTAAGGCTAATGTCAGAAGCAAATAGACATAATTAAATGTTCTATGCAACCCTTTATACAAGAATTATATATGTATCATGAACTGTGATATTTTGTCGTGACAATTACATGTTAGACCATGGATGGATCCATGAATTTTCCTTTCAGGGTCAACGTCTAAAAAGCTAAAAAATTTCTATACAAAATAGATCCATAAATTTTTTTATATTAAAAAAACCCTTAATTTATTCAAACTAACAGTAACTAACCAAAATTAAACCTCCTTGGCAAAAAAAAAAAAAAAAAAAACCTCAACAACTAATCAAGAAAAACATCAATATTTATCCCATAAAAATAAAACGATAAATTATCATTCATATATAATTCACTGAGAAAACAACATTACAAACCACATATTAAATCAATCCACCATATTTTTATTAACTATATTAACCAATCCACAAAAACAAAAACCTTATATTAAAATGCACAAAGATTCAACTCCTAAAGTAACAAACTTTAAACCTATCAACCTACTAAGAAATATTATAAACATTGCAGGACAGTCGGCGATGTAATTTATCTCGGTTACAATTATATCGATGTATTAAAAATATTGAAAAAAATAAAAGCAAGACAAAAACAAATTATAAAATTGAATGAGCTAAAATTATGTAATAAAGAAAAATACATGAAAAGGAAAAAAAATGTAAAATAAAAAGTAAACACAAGTACAGAGCAAAAGGAAAAAACTGAAATGAAAAAGAATAGAAAAAGCAAGATTGGGAAAGAGAAAAAAAAATTGAAAACATAATAGCATATTGCGTTTGAAATGTCCAATGTATTGGGGATTGTGAGCTTTATCGGGTAGCAAGCTCCATTGCTTGCTGTTGCCCCTGTTTATTTTAATATGTTTATAAATAAAAAATAAAAAAAATAAAAAACTTAAATGAAACGGTGTCGTTTCTCCATGAATCATAAGACGAAAAAAAAGAAGCGCTCCGCGTGCAATGCCGCTTGCTGCGCTGAAGTTGAAGTTGCTGCAATCCTTTGAGGCATTTCCTCGAACAGATGGCGGGCATGAATTGGCCAGCCATCCAGCCATTGCAGGGGTCAATTTTTCTTCCTCTAGTGGCGGATTCCGGAGTTGCAGGGGTCAATTGACCACCCTTGCTCCTCTGTGGATCCGTCCCTGTATCTTGAGATTGTAATGAGCAAATCAACCAGACTCGTGGATTGAAGAAAACAGAGAGATGGAGGGAGAGAAAGGAAGAGTATGTGTAACAGGTGGTTCAGGGTTTATAGGGTCTTGGCTGGTCATGAGGCTCCTTGATCATGGCTTCTCTGTCAACACCACTGTCAGATCAGACCCAGGTAAAGCCACTACTTCACTTGATTGCCAAGCCATAATATTTTAATGGAGATTTCTCTGTAAGTGTGGTATCTTGTAGGATTTTCATTTTCATAAGGTCAAGGGAAAAGCCCAGTCTTTAAAGTTTCTATTGTTCCTGCCTCAAAAAGTTTTTTTGTCTTCTTATCCAAACCACTTAACTTGTGTGCACATGAAAAGTAAATCATAGCACCTTTTCTTTTTTTTTTCTTTTTTTTTTTCTTCTGTTAACAACCAGAGAACAAGAAAGATCTAAGCTTCCTCACAAGTCTACCAGGAGCATCGGCACGGCTAAAAATTTTCAATGCGGATCTCAGCAACCCAGAAAGTTTCAATGCAGCCGTTGAAGGATGCATCGGATTGTTCCATGTTGCTACTCCAGTTGACTTCCAGGATAAGGAACCTGAAGAAGTGGTGACCAAAAGATCAATTGATGGAGCCCTTGGCATTCTAAAGGCATGCTTAAATTCGAAAACTGTGAAACGAGTTGTATACACCTCGAGCGCATCTGCTGTCATGTTGGGCAGCAAGGATTATGTAGAGGAACTGGATGAGAGCTTTTGGAGTGACATAGATTACATTAAAGCCGTCAAGCCATATGGAGGCTCATACATGATTTCAAAGACATTAACTGAAAGGGCAGTTCTTGAATTTTCAGAGAAATATGGATTGGATGTTGTGACAGTAATTCCTTCTTTTGTTGTTGGCCCATTCATTTGTCCTAAGCTCCCCAGCTCTGTTCAAACCATTTTGTCTCTTGCATTTGGTATGTATAGCTTTTCGTTACTAAGAAACTTGTTTGATTTGGTTGCATTTGCAAGAACTAGCATATGTTTGCCCTACTTGAATTCTATTTATGCAGACAATACATGTTGCCTCTTGTTAAATTTGAGGGCTTCAAAGGCTTTATTTACAGTCATCAAATGGCATGCCTTGAAAGTTCCTCATGCACATGCATCTTAGAAGAAGTTTGTTTAATGAGGGATCTCTATAGTTTTAGGTCTTAGAGTAAGCAACTCTATAATGTAACTTTGGAAATTTGTTTTCCTTTTTGTTTTCAAACAATCAACTAAAAAACGAGTTTCGGAAATAAAATCCTACGAAGTTTCTAACATTCCAAACAAGTGAAAAAAACGATTTAAATTTGACATATTTGAAGTTTGAAGAATGTGTTTTGAATCCAAAGTCCAAACATATTGTAAAGCATCTTCTATGAATCATCTTTTAATGCAGGTGACTTTGATCAACTTAGCTTTATCATCAATACATCTGTGGTGCATGTGGATGATGTTGCCAGAGCACACATTTTCCTTTTTGAACATCATGAGGCCAACGGGAGATACAATTGTTCTGCAGATGTCAGAACACTTGTACAAATAGCTGAATTAATCTCTGCAAAATACCCGGAAGCTCGAATACCGTCAGTAGAGTGAGTTAAACTATTTTTCTTCACATTACACTAGTCTCTTTTCCGTTTCAGTCTAAAAAATGAAATTAAAACTCCTTTGTTTTCTTGGTTCTATCTTTCTGTGCAGTGATTTAAGTAGAGTTGAAGGTCCGAAATTTTCTGGTCTGTCATCAAAGAAGCTATTGGATGCTGGTTTCAAATTCAAGTATGGGGTTGATGAGATGTTCAGTGATGCAATTCAATGCTGCAGAGAAAAGCATTATCTGTAGTTCCTTCCTGGAACTATGATCTTATTCTATGGAAATGGAAGTTTGATACCATAACAGAAAACCAATCCCCTTTGTTGGATGGGAAAAGGAACTTTGCAAGTTTGATACCGATAAATGCGCATTGTGTGCTATATTGATTCCAAATGGCATCTCTAGTATGAATAAAATGCTTGACTTTTTTCCAAATGGCCAACAAAAACTATGCAACCACATGTTCACAGGTAAGGTAAAGGTATCAGAAATGCAAAGGGAACATTGTATGCACACCATGAAATGCAAATAGGAAAAATGTAATGGAATGGAACAGTGAAAATCTTCTTCCAATCTTGTCCATCAATAAAGTCATTCTTTCTTACTTTCAAATCACGGTGTGATCATGTAAGTAGGAATGGGGCATCTCAAAGGGAATGGGCCACGTATTTTTCTTTTCCAAAGCGAGATGTTGTAGAAACTAGAATTTGACTTTTATATTTTTTTTAATACAAGCGATAATACTAAAGGGGGAGGGAAATTGCACAAACACATGAATAAGTTGTTATGAGATTTGAATTTGAGACCATTGATCTGCTAGTCCAAACTTTTTTCCATTGAGCTAGAGCCGGTAGCCAGGATTTGTTTTTGGCATAATATGTATTTTTTCTTTTTGCCGGAGAAAAAAGACAAACAAATGCAAACAAAACGACGTCGTACTGACAGCCCTTGCTCGTCCGTAAAAGTGAAATTTAAGCGAAGTTAACGTTTCATTTGACACGTCCAAGCAATATAACGACCTTCTCTTCCTTCCCGCTCCTTTCTCGCCTCTCAAACTCAACTGAATCTCTCCCTCTCTCTCACTCTGAATCATTCTTTGATTTATCTTCTTCTCCGTTGATTTTGAAACTCTGCGCTGTTGCTACGACGATGTCGTTTTCAGATTCTGATTCGTCTTCTCATGGCGGAGCCACGGAGTACAAAATTTTCCGTCAAGTCAGCCGTGACCGTAAGCTGTCTCTCGTACCAACATTTTGCTTTTCACCTTTTTTGTTCTGTTTGGTTCCCGAGAAATGTCTGAGCGGCGGTGCTCTGTTCAGCTAGAGTCATGAGTGCCAAGAAAATGTAAAATAAATGCCATTGAAGCTCTTGATTATGCTTCATTTTTGGCACCTATTGCTTTCTAACAAAACGCGTGAGAGGAATTGAAATCAAAATTTAACGATGATCTTTTTTTTTCCTTTGGAATTTGTGATAAATAAGAAATGTATGAATTGTGTTTGTAGGGTTATTGCACGAAATGCTTGGATCAACCAGAACAGAGAAGTCCAAGTCTTGGAAGGTAAATTGTTCAATTCAGTGTTTTTATTTTATTTTATAAAATTTTCTTTTAAAGCAGCTAATCTATTACTTTTTTAAATTTTATAGAATTTTTTATTAATTTAGTTATGTGAAACTTGAATTCTACCAAGGAATCAGTTTTAATTGATTCTCTAATACTGTGGTTGTTTTTAATCATACTTCATTGGTTTTGATTTTGATTTTGATTTTTTTTGCCCCAGGTCCTCATCATGGATAAAATAACAGTGAAAGTCATGTCCCATTCATGTAAAATGGCAGATATCACAGACCAAGAAATTTCATGTAAGCATAACTTCCAATTTGCTTTATCATTTTTTCCAATTTTCAAGTTCAAGCAGCTTCTTTCCCCCTTGGAAAGAGATGAAAATTGATTACGACATTATAAACGTCATTGTTTACATGTCTGCTAAGATATCTTTAGCCAAATATTCTACAATGTGTTCTTTAATGCTTTTTATTGTTAGTTGGAAATTACTAGGAGCTGATTCTCTTTTGTTGCAGTGGTGGAAGACCTTTTTCGAAGGAGAGAACCATTGCCGTCCATGGATGTTATTTATTTCATCCAGCCAACAAAAGAGAAGTACAGTATTTTTCAAAACATAAAATCATTGATTCTTTCCTCATAATTACTTATCGTTCCACATGAAACTATGGAGTACTGTTTATCTGTAATAGTAAATTTCTTATCTCCTATAAATGTGAGGCATATGAAATCTCAGCATCAGATTTAGTTATGGTGCGATGTCCTTGCGGTCATGCAAAGGCTTGAGAATGCATATGTTGACAATATACACCCCACAAATGGGCATGTCAAGCCTTGCAGCATAATATGAACTATCATTTTAGCCATCCTATCTTCTCTCTCTCTCTCTCTCTCTCTTAAATAACTTTCTATCTCTTTAGCCTTGCTTGTTCAGAAGTATTCAAAATTTACAATTTCATTTTCGTCTGGACTATTTGTAACCCTATCTTTTGCTAGCATGCAGTATTGTCATGTTCTTATCTGACATGTCTGGAAGGGAGCCTCTGTACAGGAAGTATGAGAAAGATTTGTGTTTTTTTTTTTTTTTTTCCTGAATTTCAGATTTTATCACTTACAAGTTCAAACAGCATTATGCTGATTGTGGTTTTTTTTGCCTGTTTCAATTTCATGGTTTCAGAGCATTTGTATTTTTCAGTTCACCTATCCCAAAGGAACTTGTAAATCACATAAAGAGTGATACAAGTGTTCTACCCCGCATAGGTGCATTGAGAGAGGTCAACATTTCCTCTTGTTATTGCTCAGTACTTCTAATGGTTCTTTTTACATTTTAATTCAAAAAAAATTTTAAATCTTATATTTGACTGGCATATGCAGATGAATTTTGAATACTTTCCTGCGGATAGTCAGGTATTGTAGTAATCTTTGGTTTATCATTTTTTATGCATGATCCATCTTTGGTCTTTTTAGTTTCGGTTCCCATCTTCCAAGCACCATCATTTCGAAAAGCTTTACTTTTTATATATGACACTTATTATTTACTATTCCATTTCCTTTCTGATGGTACTATTTATGGAATGACTTCCTATTCTTTTCAGTTCCCCTAGTTGCAGTACAAAAAGTTCACTTTAGTTAGTGTGCATTGGCTTAACTGTCCACATTTTTTGCGTCAAACTAATTAAACTATTTATACTCAATCTGTAGAGTAGAGATAATGAACTCAAGTGAAAGTTTTCTTAAAATTTCATGACATTGATATAGAATACTTGAGAATGCAAAAGTGCATGGGGTTAAATGGATTCTGCTTCTCTGTGACAAGTTGGGGTGTTAAACAATCTGGCCACATTCAAATGTTGATCCAACGTTTTTGTGTAAATTAACCTCAGAACTGAGCATAATATTGTTTATATGGGCACAAAGTCAAAGCCCGTGTATTTCATGTTTCTTTTCCTGTTGGGCCATTCTGAGTCGTGCCTCTCTTTCTTAATCTTAAATAAAATGTTAGAAAAGGAATCTGTAGGTTCTACTTCACAAGAAAATCAGGACTATCTTTGCTATTGAGCACCTCTGTTCTGACCATACTGATATTTGAGCTATTTTCGAAAGCATGTAAGGGGGTGCTTTCTTCACTGAGATCACTTTATTGCAGGCTTTTACCACTGATCAAGAAAGGACAATGGAGGAGCTCTTTGGTAATTTTGTGAATGCTCGCAGATTCGATGCTTGCTTGAACATAATGGCCACTCGAATTGCCACGGTTTTTGCTTCTTTAAAGGTACCATTTCTTGTATTTACAATGTAGTTTTGTATGATATGCATCTTACATTCTACCTAATTATTATAATTACTGCTAATGGCATATTTGCTACATGATTTTTTTTTTTTTTTTAAAGATCGTAGAAACAAAGACATAGCCTTTTTATTTTTGGAAACAATAAGTTTTCTGGGAATAAAATGGGTGTTTACTACCTTTGTGTTTGGTACAAATGTCTAAACATGTTTGGACCATCTCAGGAGCTGCCATTTGTACGGTACCGCTCTGCCAAGGCACTGGATGAATCTACAGAACCAACACCTAGTGATTTAGTTGCTACAAAGCTTGCTGCTACTGTTTGGGATATAATTTCAAAATATAAATCTTCTATTCCCAACTTTCCACAGAAAGAAACATGTGATCTGCTCATATTGGATAGATCTGTTGATCAGGTTATTATTCCTTGTCCTGTGCCGACTTCTGTTTTTTTTTTCTTCTTTCTTTTGTTCTTTCTGTATGCTGTTATATTTTTATTTGTTGAATGTGTTGGACTTGCATGAATAGATTGCTCCTGTCATACATGAATGGACATATGATGCTATGTGTCACGATTTACTGGATATGGACGGGAACAAATATAAGCAGGAGGTATGTCTTCATGTTCCTTTTACGACCTTCTGTTTTTGTTTAAATATTCATTTTGTATATTATATATATAGGGATGACGTATATTGTATATTAGGTTCCTAGCAAAACTGGTGGTGATCCTGAGAAAAAGGAGGTTCTTTTGGAAGACAATGATCCAGTATGGCTTGAGCTTCGCCATACACACATAGCTGATGTATAGTTCATGATTTCAAACATTTTCATTTACATGAATATATTATGAATGTGAATACTATAGTCCACTAACTGAAATATCAGGCTAGTGAACGATTGCACGACAAGTTTACCAACTTTGCATCAAAGAACAAGGCTGCACAGCTCCAACAGAGTGCAAGGTTGGTGTTAGTGTCTAGAAGGCACTCTTTAGAAATTGTTTTCCATTTGATGTAGAGAGGTTTTATCTTATTAGTCCTGTCTATTTTCTGATCAAAAAATTGTTTTACATTACACGAATGCATAGAAAATGGACATCTTAGCAGTTATGAAAATGTAGTCTCAGAAGCATGTCCAGACCACTAACTCATCTTTTTTGTTTAAATATACACATGTCAATGCTGCACGAAGATAGGCTTGCATCATGGGTGCTGAAGCTTATTCTCAGATTGTGTAAACTAGTATGAGTGTTCTTCGATCTTATCATTCTTGAGAGAACTGTAATATAGGAGAATCAATCATAGACTTCAATTGATGTATCTCATGTAACCTGATGGTAATATACATATTTTAAAAGATCGATATTCAGGTACAAGGATATATGGGATATTCAGTATCAAAATCTTTTGTTTAATATACACATGCAGCTTCATTTTATGGCTCTAAAGTTTGGATTCATTACAAGTGTGTATGGATCTTGAATTATTGTTATCATACACTATTTATATAGAAGATTGACTTTATGCAGAGAGGGCAATGAATTATCTACACGTGACTTGCAGAAGATGGTTCAAGCTTTGCCACAATACACTGAACAAGTTGAAAAGATTTCTCTTCACGTTGAGGTTTGCTCTGATCATTTTCAGGCATAGGTGCAATATATAAGCATTTACTTTTAAGAGAGTCGTAAAGCATTTAACCTGTTTGCAATGTTAAATAAGGTGGCTTTATTTCTCTTTGCATGTTTTGAGGAACACAAGTCACTGAGAAGTATTTATTTAAGTAAATGAATTAAAAAATCAGCAAGGACTTTCTTAAACTTTTTACATTGTAATTTCTTTGTTGGATGTTTGAAGCACAGTAAATTGGGTCTGTTTTGCACTTTTTTTATTTTTCATAACTAAAATAAGAGGGGAGAGACAAGAGAGGAGTGACATGAAACATGTGAGGAATAGATGAGGGAAGCTGATAGAATGGAAATTAAAAACCATTTGAAGTTATTCCTTGTTCAAAGCCAGCCAAAGGTTTGAGGATGGGGAGTGTTAGAAATGGCTTTTAGAATGCAGAGAGTTAGAGTCGAACTCTGACACTGAGGTAAAACACTCTTACCACTAGAACTTTCTCACAAATTGTTTTTTGTTTATGCTCTAAAAATTCTTATATTCATTTTCCTTCCTCTCTCTCCCTCATCTCTCTTTCACTTTCTTTTCTCTTCCTCTCTTCCTCTCTTCCTCTAATTTTTCTTTAAATAAAGAATGGGGATCAAAAGAGCTATTAAGTATTTGGTTTTTTTCTTTAAGAACGTATCCTCTAGAACGCTTATTTTGTTGCCTGCATTAGCAAGAGTCCAAGTAGAAATGAATAAAGTGATCATTTTAAGGGTGTGATAGGGATTAGAAGGATTGGTGGTTAAAATTGGTTTTAGTGGCTTTAGACTTGCATACTGATTGTTTTGCTTGATTATTTGAGTCAGATTGCAGGGAAAATTAACAAAATTATTAAGGAAACGGGACTTCGAGGCCTTGGGCAACTAGAGCAGGATCTTGTCTTTGGAGATGCAGGAGCCAAGGATGTCATCAATTATCTGAGGACCAACCAGGTGATGTACAGAGGACGTTAGTCCACTTCTTCTAAGTACTTGTGGATACTCGATATTTTTTTAATGGAAGAATGTTCAATTTATGCAGGATACAACTCCTGAAAATAAGTTGCGTTTGTTAATGATTTATGCCTCTGTATATCCTGAGAAGTTTGAGGGAGACAAAGCTACTAAGCTAATGCAGGTAGCTGTGTCAATTCGTGATTTTTTTGCGAGACAATTACTATATTAGTACAATTTGTGCTTTTCTTTTCAAAGTAAATTCCAGGCCGTCAACTCATTTAGCTTCATACCTAAGTAAAATAGATGTTTAGTTTTTAATTTTGGTTTTTCAATTTTGTTTTGGTTGTATTTATAATCATTTATAAGCTGATACATTTCATGTATATTGTATCATGTATTATGGTTATTTATGTTAACTTATAGCTGAAAAAAAATGTTGCGTTAATTGCTTTTTGTTTATTTACTTAGTTGGCAAAATTATCAAGCGAGGACATGAAGGTTGTGAATAACATGCGGTTGCTTGGGGGTTCATCAGAGTCCAAAAAGACATCTAGCAGCTTCTCGCTGAAGTTCAATGCTGCAAAGGTAAGCACATCTAGTTGTGGAGACGCTTATTTGAGATTAGTGTAGTGGAGTTTTGTTTCAGAAAATAAGCACCTGACAGAGTAAGGCCTCAGTTTATAAATATTCTTGTTTAAAATCAGACAAAGCAAGCAGCGAGAAAGGATCGCGTTGGTGAGGAGGAAACATGGCAACTATCTCGGTTCTATCCCATGATAGAGGTACGTAAGCTTGAACATAATGCACTCCACAGGTTACAACATCTTAACATTTTTCAGTTGATCATTTTAATGGGAATTAGCAACCCCACACTGCACTCTCTTTCCTTTCCTGACAGATGGGGGAAAAAGAGAGATTGGTCTTGATCATTGTATATTATAGTATATGGACAAACATACTTTGAAAGGAAATAGATGGTAAAGTTTTATGGTCAAATGGACAAGTTTGAAGCTGAACTAATTTAGAAAGCGCATTAAGATAGCACGATACATAATTAACTGAGCAGCATCTGATTACATGATTTTGTTTCAGGAGCTCATCGAAAATCTTAATAAAGGTGAATTACCGAAGAATGAGTATTTATGTATTAATGAACCCATTCCAGCTCCCCAAGGGGGTAGCCTGAGAGGCAGCCGCAGTTCATCAGCACAGATGAGCCAACCTACCACTGCTCCTCATTCAATGAGATCAAGGCGAACTGCAAATTGGGGACGGGCTCGGCATTCTGATGACGGATATTCTAGGTAGCCTCACAGTGCCTAATCTAGTCAGAGTTAACATGCTCATTCCCTAATTGAACATGCATACAAGGGCAGCTGTTGAATTTAATCTTCGGAGATTATTCTAATCCATATGGTCATATCTCATGTCATTGCAATTCTTTTTGTAATATGGGTACACTATCTAGTTCTAATGTTTGGTGGTTGATAACACTTGAAGGTTCTTTATGGTTTTTGGAAGATGTGAATATGGCAACTTTGAACTGCCATAAGTCTTGGATATCAACTTAATTATTGCTCTTGTGCTACCTTTGTAGTGACTCGGCTTTGAGAGGTGCATGTACTGATTTCAAGAAGATGGGGCAACGAATTTTTGTATTTATGATTGGCGGGGCAACTCGATCTGAGGTAGAATTTGTGAGGAACTTTTTTTCTTGGTTGCTTGATCTGCAGTTTAGTGCTTTTAGATCTTCCTCTCATGGTTTTTATCTTGATGCTGTCATCAGCTACGAGTTTGCCACAAGCTGACGACAAAATTGAGAAGGGAAGTAATCCTGGGCACTACTAGTATCATTGAATCCCCACAGTATATTACGGTATATATGCACATGGTATTCATCATTTCATTTCAATCTGAGCTGAATTGTTTATGTAGTTGCTCATGATTATTCTTGATGTTCCAGAAACTGAAGCTGCTGTCAGAAAAAGAACTAGCATTGGATGGCCTTAAAATCTAAATTACAGTGCCAGTGAATAGCCAAAATGTATCTTTGCTCTTTGAAATCAGGTTGGCTACTCTTGAGCATAAAATTGATTAGTTTTATGTTGGTTGAGTTGAGAATTGAGATTGAGGAAAACAATATGACAATGCTGGTTTTGTTTTCTACAGATTCATCACCTTTCGAAGCACGGTTGTCTTTCATCACGAGGACCAGTTTTCGTGCATATATACTTTCTTCTATTCAATTTGTTCATATCAGAAGAAGGCGTGGTGGCTTCCAAATGTTAAGGGGGCCATTAGGATGCTGCAGCATTGTAATATTGAATCAGCGCAGTGTGTTAAATATATATATATAAGATTTTGAAGGATTTCTTTCTGTTCTGGATCTTGTCTACACCTGATTGAAACATTGGGTGTTTCAGCATTGTGATATCTCAATTATTATTTTTTTCATACTGAGTTTTTGTAATGAATTTCTCTAGAGGTGGGTTTTTGTTTCTGGGTACCATAGGGTCCAATGCAAATTTAAGTCTTGAAAGAACAAACATGGTACCATAATTAGCTTAAATTTCATACCCTCTTGATTGAACAACACTCCATAATGTTGGTTGTTCTGTTGAGGGTATTCAACCCACCTTAAAAGTTAAGGGACCTAACATGAGCTTATAAATAGTTGGATATTATGTGGCTGGCTTCCTTTTTCTTGTCTGTGTTTATTAATATTGTGGGATTTTAAGGTATTTGGGTGGATCTATGTTGTGCATTTTTTCGTTCTGTGCCCCTTGGGTGTGGCAGCTCATCCCCTCAACTTGTCCCGGTGATGTCGTCTCAGGCGTTGGTGGCAGCGGCTCGGCTGAGTTTTGTTAGGGTTTGTTTGCTATCTTGGCCTTGGTTTGGGCTTGTGTGACCTTGTTGTTGCTTTGTTGCTGAACTCAGATGATTGGGTCTCACTTTTATTTTGTATTGTTGCGGAGAGGCTATAATAAGGAGTTTAAAGTGAGGAGGCTATTTGAGAAGGTCAATCTCACCATCAACAAATGTAAATAAATCATGGGACTTAAATATTTTAAATGTTTTGATGGTGGGATCGGTCTCCTCAAATACCTCATCACTTTAAACTCCTTATTATAGCTTCCCCGCAACAATACAACATAAAAGTGAGACCCAACCATCTGAGTTCAGCAACAAAGCAACAATAAGGTCACACAAGTAGTTGGGTTATTCTCATTTTGCCATTTGCTTTTGGGGTAGCAACTTCCTTCGTAGTATAATTTAAGGTTCATTGACTATAATTAGTTTAATTTTAAATTTTACAACGTTATTCTTATTCTCATTCTCATTTTTATCTATATATATAAAGCAAAAGACAGAGAATTGTGAAACACTCAAAATACCAAAAAATGCCCTTTATTAATACAAACATTAAGAATTGAAATTATTAATTAAATGAGGATAATATGGTAAGTTCACACTTTTTTATATTAAAAATAATTAAAAGAAAAATCAAATAATAGATCCTATTTTTATTGAACACAACTACCCATTATCGTTTTTAATTCTAAAATAAATTTAATTTTTTTTTAAAAAAAGCCTCTCACAAGCGCGTAAGCGCGTGCGGAGAGACTAATTTTTAATAATCACAAATGCGGAAGAAATCACTCATTATGTCTACTGTAAAATGAGGCTATATAATCAAATCATTGTTATTTATCCATAAAATATATATTTAGATATTTTGTAACGAATGTAATATAATCTGTTTTTTTTTTTGCCAAATAATATAATCTAGTATTTCAATTGTTATTTTTTTTGCCAAAGAGTACTTCAATTGTTTGATTTTAGATATTGGAGTAAATTAAACACGCGAGATAAGTTAAGGTTCATCCATTGGTCTAATTTTAAAATTTGCAATTTTATTGTTGTTCTCATTTCTATTTTTAATAATCACAAATTTGGAGTACTTAAAAAAAGTACCTGTCATGTGAATAACATGCGGAACAAGTCACTCATAATGCCCATTATATTTACTGTGAAATGCAGCTATATAATCAAATCCTTGCTATTTATTATATATATATATATTGTAATAACCCAAACCAAAATATCTAAAAATTAGGATTTATTTATTTTACCAAAAAGACGATTTTGCCCTCGCATTATTTAATAGGAAAAAAGTTGACTTTTTGACCGAGAAGGAATTTGGCAATTCCGCTTACGCCGTTGCGTAGAGCACGGCGAAGCAAGTCCGTAGACACGGAGTAGACTCGAATCGAGGTTGTAACGAATAAAACACGGTCAAAATACCACGAAGGACAAAACGGTAATTTGGATAACAAGTCAGATTTTTATCTCCTTTCTCCCTTCTCTCTCCTCTCTCCCTCTCTCCCGCGCGGCCAGCGACCTCCCCCCTTCCCGTCGCCACAGCCGACGCCATAGCCCGAGCCGATCTACGGCACCGGTACGGTTGGAACCGCCACAGGCACGCCGTCCTTCCCCGACCCGTCGCCGCCCTTGCCTCGGCCGGAGCTTGCCGGAAACTGGAGTTTTTCGCCGGTTTTCAGTCAAAACTTCAAGCTCCTCGATCTCCTTCGTTTCTCAACCAAATCGTTCGAGTAAGGTATGGATTCTCAGCTATTTTTCGTGCTCTAACTGATGGTTGGCTGGGTTTTGATCAATTTTTTCTGTTGGAAAATCGGCCGAACTTCGGCCGCCGTGATCGGCCATTTTCGGCCACTTTTTGGGGTATGCCCAAGAACAAAAGTGACTCCAAATGGGGTGTTTTACCTAGGACAGGAGTTTGGAGTCTTGGTTTCGAGTTTTTCCGGCGAGCCGTTATCGCTTTGGACACCCAAACTGCCCGCGCGCATGTGGGTGAGGGTAGTGAAGTGACTCTATGTAGTTTTGCGATCCTCGTGTTGTCACGAGCGCGTAGGATTTCACGGATCTCGATTTGGAGTCCGTTTGAGCCCCGAACGGATTTTCCATATTGCTCGATCCCTGGGTGCAGTGTCGTCGAGCCGTTGGATCGCACCCAAATTCAGATATGTCGTTCTACATGATTTCAGGATCGTGTAGGATTCGACGGATCGCGAATCGGAGTCCCGGATACTCCGAAATCGCGAACCCTGGGGCTAGAGTTTGGAGTTTAAGCGATAACGCGATTTTGGCCAATCGGACCTTCCGTTTCGGACCAAACTCGAGGAACATGGTTCTTTCTCTGTGAGGAACCTTTAGAGAATCCCAGATTGGCTATCGGAGATCGTGGACCCCACGGGATCCCTGATCGGCCAGTCTGGCAGTTTATCGCTTAGTAACACTTCGGGTCTTTCAAGGCCGTTCTAATTGTCTGAAAGGTTAAGTGGGCATAGGATTGACTTTAAAATGAGTGCATGCATTTCTAGGAGCCGGGGGCAGGGTGTTTAATTTAATTCTTTTATCGAGCAGTTTTATTAATTTAATATTCATGGTTAATCAGGCATCAGAGGCCAGACTGAGCCCAGGAGGGACCTTCAAGAGGTCCAGCTAGCTCGGACCAGCAGTGAGTGGACTTTCTTTCATAAATAATTTTATATAAATGAGTTATATAAATGATTTATATAAATGAGTTTACCTAAATGATTTTATATTGATTTTATATAAATAAGTTTTTATAAATGAGTTATCTGAATAAAGTTCATTATTTGATCTTGAATAAGTTTTATTTTCCGAGCATGATTAGTGCAGTAATATTTCTATAATTCCATGTTGCTTACTTGCACATACTAGACAGATATAGAAAACAGAGTTTGAGGCTTATAGCAGATGAGATAGCAGCATAATTTTAGACTTCAGTTATTGATCAGACTTTTCTAAAAATAGTTATTTTCAAACCACCATGTACCCAGTTTTTGGTGATTACCCTCAGATGGACCGATGTCTACAGACATCCAGTCTATTTACAGTTCTTTCAGTGCACTCGACATTGCCTCACGAGTTTCGGAGACGCTCGGACCTTGAGTGCCAGGATTTGCGGCTCGGCAGACTTGGTGTCCCGAGACCTGCCAGGATTTGCGGCTCGGCTGACTCTGTGTCCCCGAGACCTGCTAGGATTGCGGATCAGGCTTACTACGATCCCCTACATCCTGCCAGAGCGGCTCGAGTTGACTGTGTGTCATCGAGACCTGCCAGCGGATCAGGCTGACCATAGTCCCCTGAATTCTGCCAGTTTGCGGCTCGGATAGACTGTGTGTCGCCGAGACCTGCCAGGGGAATTGACGGATTTTACAGGGGTACACCTAGGTGGTAGTTTAAAGGAATTTCAGTGCTTTTAAATTATTGCTTTCAGTAATTTTATATCAGTTTTCTTAATAATCGTGCTTGTTTCATATCTGCCTACATACATATACATATAACTGTTGATTCAAATGCTTTATATTTGAATATAGATGAGCTTTAGGTTTGCATACATATTTATTTTGACTACGGGGGTTATATGTTTATAAACTGATTTAAGAACATTATTTTTGTCCACTCACATTTTCAAACTTGTTTTTCGCCCCCAGGCTGTAGAAGTGCGCAGGGATCCACAACCGGGCCACTCCTAGCTTCCGCACCTCCAAGAAACGTAGAGTTTTGTTGGAAAGTTCTTGAAATCTTGTAAATTTTTAGAAAATGCTCTGATATCTAGTTTTAGTAGGAAACCTGAACTGGTGAATGGTCGATTGGATTTATTCTGGCAGTTGGTGTGAAATTATTTGTTTGTTTAACAGGTGAAAATTTTTTGGGTTTGGACAAATTACAGGGGAGACTCTGCCAAATTTTCGGCATGAGTCTAAAGAAAGTTTTATTCGTAGTTGTAACAGGAAGGGTAAAAAGGTCATTTGTGCCCGACATTCGCCAGGTGTTGGACACGCACAGGACTTGGTTCGAATTCCAAAGTGGAATTGGGATCGGGTCCTGTCATATATGCTCTTGGGGTTTCAATTGTTTGATTTGAGATATTGGAGTAAATTAAATATCGGGAAACAATTGAGCAGATGGTGGGCAGCTCAAGGGTCGCACCTTCAGCAAATTACAACCCCAAAGTTTCATTTATACAAAACTTCTACCCCGAGCACACGTAATGGAGCCGTAGACAGTCAATCCAATCCACGACATAATTTCTTTTTTTTTTATGAATGAATAGATCTCTTTACTTATATGACTTAGATGTCTCGTATTCATGACTTGATATTATAATATCATGACTTTACAGGTCATTTAAAAAATTATTAATGTATCTATAAATTATATAAATATATTTTCCATTGACAAGGATGGACATTGACAGACCTATTAAGGCGCAAGGAGGTGTAGCTTGTAATAACCCAAAACAAAATATCTAAAAAGAAAGAAAATATCTAAAAAGTAAGGAAAATATCTTTTAGCAAAAAGACAAGTTTGCCCCTCGCATTTTTAAATGGGGGAAAATTTGACTTTTTAATCGAGAAAGAATTTGGGAATTCCTCTTACGCCATTGCGTAGAGCGCGGTGAAACGAGTTCGTAGACACGGAGTAGACCCGAATAGGAGCTGTAACGAAGAAGGTATGGTCTAAAAACCGCGAAGGGCAAAACGGTAATTTGGTCAAAAAGTCAGATTTTTATCCCTCTCTCTCTCTCCTCTCCCCCGTCAGTTTCTCTCTCTTCCTCTCTCTCTCCCGTCGCACCCTAGCCGTGCGACCCTTCACCTTCTCGGCGACGGCCCGGCCACCACAGGCCGAGCTGATCTTCGCCGTGGGTACCGACGGCTCCGCCTCCCTCTCGCCGTCAAAACCTGACCGACGTCCACCCTTGGGCCGCCCGGAGTTGGTCGGAAAGTCGCGATTTCCGACCGAGGTTCACCGACTTTCACCCGATTTTCCAGTTCAAATTTCTCCTTCGTTTCTCTACCGAATCAATCGAGTAAGGTATGGTTTCTTAGCTATTTTTCACGTTCTAGCTGATGGATGTATGGGTTTCGATCGATTTTAGCTAAAGCGATCAATTTTCGACTTGAATTCTGGCCGAAACTTCGGCCGCCAAAAACTACTGTTTTCGTTCACTTTTTGGGGTATGTCCAAGAACAAAAGTGACTCCAAATGGGGTGTTTTACCTAGGGTCGGAGTTTGGAGTCTTGGTTCCGAGATTTTTCGGCCACCTGAAATCGCTTAAGACACCCAAATCTGCCCGCGCTTGCTGGGGCCCGTGGGCGAGGGTGGGGAAATAATTCTGTGCAGTTTTGTGACCCTCGTGTCGTCACGAGCGCGTAGGATTTTGCGGATCTCGATTCGGAGTCCGTTTGAGCCCCGAACGGATTTTCCATATCGCGCGATCCGTGGGTGCAGTGTCGTCAAATTGTCGGATCGCGCTGGATTTCGGATATGTCGGTCTACATGATTCCAGGATCATGTAGGATTCGACGGATTGCGAATCGGAGTCCCGGATACTCCGAAATCGCGAACCCTGGGGCTAGGGTTTGGATTTTAAGCGATAACGCGATTTTGGCTAATCCGACCGGCCGTTTCGGACCAAAATCGCAGAACATGGTTCCTTCTCTGTAAGGAACCTTCAGAGGAGCCCAGATTGGCCATCAGAGACCGTGGACCCACGGGGTCCCGGATCGGCCGATCTGGCAGCTTATCGCTTATTGAGGCTTCGGGTCTCTTAAGACCGTTCTAATTATCTAAAAAGCTAGTGTGAGCATAAGAGTAACTTTAAGTTGAGTGCACGTATTCCTAGGAGCCGGGGGCAGGGTGTTGAATTTAATTCTTTTATTTCAGCAGTCTATTGATTTATTATTCCTGGATAATCAGACACCAGAGGTCCGGTCGACCCGCAGCCGGGACCTTCGAATGGTCAAATTAGCTCGGATCATCTGTGAGTGGACTTTCTTTCATGAATGATTTTATATAAATGAGTTATATAGAGGATTTCTATAAATAAGATTTCATAAGTAATTTTATATTGATTTTATATAAATAAGTTTTTATAAATGAGTTTATTTGAATAAATTTCTTTATTTGATCTTGAGTAAGTTTTATTATGGTTCCGATCATGATTAGCACAGTAATAATTCCATAGTTTTGTGCTGCTTACTTACACATGCTAAAGAGTTATAGAAAACAGAGTTTGAGGCTTATGGCAGGTGAAATAGCAGCAAAATTGAGATTTCAGTTATAAATCAGATTTTTCTAAAGGAATTTATTTTAAAACCACCTCGTACCCATGTTCTTTGGTGATTACCCAGAGTTGGACCGATGTCTACGGACATTCAGTCCGATTTCAGTTTATGTCAGTGCACTTGACTTTGCCTCACGAGTTACGGGGACGCTCGGACCGTGAGTGCTAGGATTTGCGGCTCGGCAGACTTGGTGTCCCGAGACCTGCCAAGATTGCGGCTCGGCTGACTCTGTGTCCCCGAGACCTGCCAGGATTGCGGATCAGGCTGACTACGGTCCCCTGCATCCTGCCAAAGCGACTCGAGCTGACTTGGTGTCATCGAGGAATCTGCCGGCGGGACAGGCTGATCATAGTCCCCTGATTCCGCCAGTTTGCGGCTCGGGTAGACTGTGTGGCACCCGAGACCTGCCAGGGGAATTGACGGATATGACAGGGGTACAAATAGGTGG
The DNA here is from genome assembly GCF_902201215.1 of Prunus dulcis. Taxonomy (NCBI): domain Eukaryota; kingdom Viridiplantae; phylum Streptophyta; class Magnoliopsida; order Rosales; family Rosaceae; genus Prunus; species Prunus dulcis. Next base: position 15,895,291 of record NC_047651.1, read on the forward strand.
TATTTTCAAAGGATTTTCAGCTCTTTTATTCAGTCATGATTTTCAGCTATTTCAAACCAGTTTCTTTGATATTTGCGCATTTTATATCTTTATATAATTGTTCAGTTTTACGAAGCTATAGGCTTACGATTATATTTATATTCAGATGAAAAACCTTATATTAAACACAGGTGAACTTTAGCCTTACCTATCAAGTTATTTTTTTATGGGGGTTATTATGGTTATAAAATTGTTTTCAAGAACATTATTTTTGTCCACTCACATTTTCAATCTGTTTTTCGCCCCCAGACCGTAGAAGTACGCGGGATCCACCACCGGGCCATTCATAGCTTCCGCGCCTCAAGATCAGGTAGAGTGTAGTAGAAAATCCTTACAACCCTGAAAAATTTAGGAAATGCTCTGATATCTGATTGAAACTGAGAAGCTAGAGTTGAAAGTGGTTACTTGAGATATTCTGGCAGTTGGTGTGAATTTATTGATTGTTTAACAGGTGAAAAATTTTGGGATTGGTCAAAATACGAGGGAGGCTCTGCCGAATTTTCGGCAGAAGTCTAAGGGAATTTTAAAGAGAATTTGAAGCAAGAAGGGTAAAAAGGGTCCTTTGTGCCCGACATTCGCCAGGTGTCGGACACGCACAGGACTTGGCTCGAATTCCAAAGTGGAAATTGGGTCGGGTCCTGTCATAGCTGCACCTCCCTTCGCCGGAATAGCCTCTGTAGGCACTGCATCTTGCCCCTCTGGTGAGGTTGGGTGGTGCACTCAACCTATTCGATGAATTGCCTCAACCAAAACCAAGGCTTGTTGTGCTGCGCACAATGGCGGATCCACTTAAGAATGAGTGTAGGCTATTGAAGAGAGATAAAAGGAGAGGGAGCAATGGAGAGAAAGAGAGATGGAGGAAGCGAGCAATGGAGGCCCTGAAATTGGAGACCCTTTGAACTTCCAACTTATCATCAAATAAATAATAAATTAAAACTTTAAAATTGGGTCTTCCAAAAAGGCATTTGTTGAAAATGAATGCATGGTTCTTTCAAAAACCCCTTGAACTTCCGACTTACTATTAAGGGCCAGTTTGGCATTGCTGTGTTGTGAAAATAATCGCTGTCAGATTTGCTGTGAGAGAAATCAACTATGAAAGAAAGCATTTTGGCGTTTGGTAAATTTTTTGTTAAAAGTGTTGTTGGTATAGATTCTCGTATAATCAAAAAATGATTGACATATAATCATTAGACCCAGCGCATCTTCGAAACTGATTCTTGCATAATCAGAAAATGAAAGTACCTTATTAGCTGTTTTCCCTTATAGCTTTTTCTCACAGCAATTTTTAACAATAATTGATTTTCTCATAGCTTACCAAACGGGTTGGGTTTCCCAAATTTTTTTAAAAATCAATTATCACCCCAAATAAGCAATACCAAACGGGCACTAAATAAATAATAAATGAAATTACTCTCGTTATATTTTTATGATGAAATAAACTCCCTTTTTTTCTTCAAACAATAGAAAAGATGAAATAAACTCCCAATTAATCAAAGTTCTTTTTTTCATTTTAGATTATATAGTTAAAATATATATATATATATACAGTCCTGATTTCTTGGACCCCTGTAGTCCAAGAGATTTATGGTCACTCACCGTTGGATGTAAATTCAACGGTTCACTCATTTATGATTTGAATCGGGTAATAATCATTTATGTCATATTGCATTTATATATATCATTTTAAACAATTGGATTAATATCCAACGGTGGGTGACCACAATCTCTTGGACTCCTGTGGTCCAAGAGATCAGGACTATATATATATATATTACATAGTTTTTTTTTTTTTTTTTTTCCAAATTTGATTACATAGTTAACCTGCTATACATATGTTTCCGCCATTGGTTGTGGGCTTTTACCATTGAAACATTAATTTAGTCCGTTGAGCTTTTAAACTCTTTAGTCATTCCGGCCAAAATTGCACCTCCGTAAAAAAAATTCTGGCTTCGCTAGTGGGGATGGATTCAGAATTTCAAAATGAGGTGGGTTAAATTTACTTTACTTACAAACCTGCTAAAAGGATAGAAAACTCGATGATACAATCAAATTTCATTTATAACAAAAAAAATACACAGAGGGACATAATAAGCCTAACCCCTCAAAATGCATATAGCACACGTACATAGAAACTAGTAAGAAAAAAGTCAAGAAATAAACATGCAATTCAATATATAAATAACACTTATATAAGTTGCAACTTTCATAGTCTTCACAAAGTTAAAATAACTAATTATTGATTCATTATCTATATTATGAACAAATTGATACAAGCAAGAACACCAAAATTAATTGTAAATCATATTTGATAATTCCACAAATCAAGCTAAAGGATGGTCTAATGAGCAAGAGACAATGATTTGTGTGGTTAGTTAATGGAATTTTATTTAGGTAGGATAGGGGTGTGTGGGGCTTGCTTGGGTGGTCTGGAGTATTAATTTGAGCTATAAAATATCAAGTGACCTAGGCTATAGCCCAAGTTAGCATGCCCATAAAACTGTGCATGTCCATTACTGATATAGAGTTGTTTGACCCTATTGACCCACTTCGCTTTGCGGCTGCATCTTATAAGTTAGGTTGACAACTAAAGCACTAATAAGGCTCCAATTTGGAAGAAACATTTTGCTAGAAAATTATCTGCAAATGTTTTGCTAAACAACTTTTTATTGTTTGTTTATAATCAAAGGAATTTGGGAAGTTTTGTAATGCATTGGAATTTCAATATAATCCATAAGAGTGTAAATAACACCTGCCCATCATACTTTATTTTCCTAGGATTTTCTGTATTGTAAGTGCATTGATGACAAATATAGTGTAGTAATAAAAACTTTAAAAAGGAAAGTAGTTTGGTGGTAGATAGAAAAATGATTAAATTAAGTATGCGGAATTTTGGGATAATAGTCTAAATCATATATCCCTATTTAAAAACCCTTTTATTCATTAAAATAAACCTCCTTTTTTTTCCCATCCGATGTAAAAGAAAAACCCTTTTCCTTTTTTTTGAAATCTATTTATTAATTTGCAAAACCCACTGTCTCTCTCTGTACGAAGCTTGGAGCATCTCATCTGTATCAAGCTATCTACACCTCCTCCCATTTTTCCATTTCTCCAAACGCATTCTGATCATCGTCACCGTATCCAAACCCTCACGCGCCAATCTTCTTCGGTTACCAATGGATCCGGTTCTTCTGATTGCGGTGCTCTCAATTCTGATCGGCGCTGTCATCGCTCTAGCCTTTTTTGGTAACTACTTCCGGAAACGGAGCTCCGAAATTCAGTCCATCTCCCAACCGGAGCTTCAATCGGACCCCAAAAAGCAGCCCTCCAAGCCTCACCAGACCAAGAAGTCTCATGCCAAACCTCACTCTCATACCTCTGACAAGGTAACGGCGAATCGCTTTTCACGTGTCTTTAAATTCTGTGTTTGGATGCCGAGAAATCGAGAGAAAATGTATGATTTTCCGTTTTCTTGAGTTGCATGTTACTCACCCTTATTATAGCAACACTACGGAACACTAATTTGTTGTTTTTGGTAAAAATGAGTTTTCTTTGCTTTAGGATCGAGTGACGTGAATTTGATTTTTAATATTGATCTGTTGGATCATGAAATGCAGGATCAAAATAAGAAACATCATCCGTTGGACGTGAATACTTTGAAAGGTCATGGAGATGCAGTCACTGGCCTTTGTTTCTCGTCGGACGGGCGGAGTTTGGCAACAGGTAATGCAATCAAATTTCACTTTTTTTCAAGCTTAATGCATCCCATATGCTGTCTTTTTAGAGGATCAATAGGACGTTTTCTAGTATTAGACTGAGATGCAGACCTCAATATTAGAAACGTGTTGCTGGTTTTGGATGATCTAGAATCGTGTATTCTTACTTGTTTGTGTTCTTTGTGTACGCAAGTGCCTTGCGAAAGGTTTGTGTTAAATGTAGTTGGCATGAATTCACCAAGTAATAAAATAGTTGTGAATCGTGATAAAATAATAATAATTATTCAAACCGTAGCAAGCTGCTGAGTTCATGGATCCTTTTCCTGCTTGAGAAGTCAATCAGTTTGCAACAACATATGTGTTATATACTTGCATACTGTGGTGGATGGCTTTGATTGTGATTTGTGCTTATATCTCAATTACTTACAATTTCCTACTCTTACAAACAGCTTGTGCGGATGGAGTGCTCAGGATATTCAAGTTGGATGATGCTTCGAGTAAAAGTTTCAAGTATGAATTTCAAGTACCCTTTGTACATTACCACTTACCAGATAACACTGCAATGTTAGTTATGCTCATTAGTTCCATTGCTTTTCATTTATCAAATTCTGCAACATTTTCAACAGGTTTCTGAGAATTAATTTGCCTGTTGGAGGTCATCCTGTTGCAGTTTCATTTTCTGATGATGGATTATCTTTAGTTGCGGCTTCCCAAAGTCTTTCCGGTTCTTCTTTGTACATGTATGGGGTGGAAAAACCCAAAACTTCTGAGGAAGTAAAGCAGCAGCCCAAGCTTCCCCTGCCTGAAATCAAGTGGGAACATCACAAAGTTCACGAGAAATTGGGTATTCTCACCTTATCTGGGACCACCGCAAGTTATGGGAGTGCTGATGGGAGTACAATTGTTGCTTCATGCTCAGAAGGTATCTTCTTATTTTCTTATCCTGCAGTAGAAATTGCACGCATGCTTTTCTTCAACATGTTCCTCACTTTATACCACTTAATGACACACTTAAATAATTGTCTATTGAAAGGATAACGATTCGAGTTTCCTTGACTGATTTAATTAATGGTTTTTGAAATCTTGTGATGCTAGAAAGTGGTTGCTCAGAAATTTTGGTTCCTAGCCTTTAAAGGGTTGAATAAGGTGTACCATTAAATCCAATAAGATCGGTTCAGGTTTCAGGTTTAAAAAATTAAATAAATTTGAACTCCACAAACTGAACCCAAAGTGAATGCTTTTAAAAATTTCAAGTTATGCTTCAAAATGTTTTTCCTATTCCTTTACCATACACTCCCCCACTCTGATTCAGTGCTTTAACCTTAAACTCTCTAAACCTATTTTACTCTTTTCAATTTTACTATCTATGGCACCTTCTCCTGCCTCTCAAGTCACAACCTCACCGCCTCTCCTCCTCCGGCCATTCCCTCGCAATTTCCACCCTTCAGCTGCTTCCTACCTTTCTTGCAGTTTCCCCTCCCTCAATTCTCAACCACTCCCAGCATCATTGTTACAATGCCATTGTCTCGCTCTTACCTCTCTGTCTCAGCATTTCTCATTCCCTCAACTCACCGATCTATCTTTAGTCCTCTCTGTCTCTAGCTGTCATACATGCAGACTGAAGTAACCTTTATGGTTACACTTGTAGCAAGGAATCAGTGGTATCCCTTTCCTTTTTCATTTCAATGAGTATGCAACTATGCTTAACCAGGCTGGCCCTCTTCGTCTTAATAGTTTCAAGAGGTTCCATCTACCTCTATGTATGTTCGTACCTCAATTACTTAAATGAGGATATTTCTTTGAGGATTATATCACCAATAAATGAAATGCATTATCTTTCAAAATGCATTATCATTTTTTTTTTGGCCCGATATCTCTTGCCCCATCCAAGATTCATACTAGAATTTCACATTGCCCATGGACCATCAAGATTATGATCTCAATATGAATACTGGATATTTCTGCACAGTTGCCCTTGATAGAATGTCCATTCCTTGTGGTTCTTATATTTTGTTACCTTTAGGAACTGACATCATACATTCCTTGTGGTTCTTATATTTTGTTACCTTTAGGAACTGACATCATACTCTGGCATGGGAAAACCGGCAAGATTTTGGGGCATGTTGACACAAATCAGTTGAAAAACACCATGGCTGCTTTATCACCAAATGGGCGTTTCCTTGCTGCAGCAGCTTTTACTGCAGACGTGAAGGTAATTATCTATAAGTTTTCTATTGGTTGAGTCAAAGTCCACCAGAAATATGGGGTATGTAAACAAAGTTCCAAAATGTTAGAAGTTCTGTACCTGTGTCTGCATCAGTAACTTTCTGGATACCGTAATCAACTTCGCTGTTACTTGGCCTGTTAGAGCTATAAGGTGCTTTATGGTATACAATTAAATTAGGCTTGTTAACATCTCAGATTTTCTTGGCAGGTGTGGGAGATTGTATATTCAAAGGATGGTTCAGTCAAGGAGGTCTCAAAAGCTATGCAACTTAAAGGGCATAAGGTTTCTTATATGTTTTATGTACAATGCAATTACATAATCTGATTTAATGCATGTATTCACAAAACCTCTCTGTCGACTCCATTATATTTTTAGAACTAATCGAGATCAAGTTAAATGTTTAGCATTGACTGGAAGAAAAAAAAAGGTTAAATGTTTAGTATGTGTTGTATCCCATTTCTTCAGTGAACTATATTTTTCGATGTTTTGTCTGTTTTTAAACATGCAAAATCTTTTTCTAGTTTTATTTTCTTCAGGAGATAATATATTCACTCCGAATGTAGCTTCCCACAGTCCTTGCACTCACATATAAGGAGTGCATAAAGCTACTTTTGGATTGCAAATAACAATTTCTTAACTTTTTAATAATCAGTATATTTGAATTCGTTGGGCTGTACAACTTCTGATTCTCTTTTTTATCAGCAATTCTTTGACTGATGCTTGATTGTATGTGCTATAACTTAATGCCATCTGGTTGTTTTTCAGAGTGCAGTAACTTGGTTATGCTTTACTCCTAACTCAGAACAAATTATCACAGCATCCAAAGATGGTTCAATAAGAATTTGGAATATCAATGGTATGTATAACTTAGCAAGATTATGCTCTGTATATTTGCTGTCTTTGTCATGTATAACAGCTAATTGCAAAAACAACCTCCTCCCTCCATGTACCCATGTAATCTTAGTCTGACACATGGAGTACATATCAACTGCCTTTTCAACACAGTAATACAGAAAGACATAGTAATTCAACTGAATAAAAATAAAAATTGAGTCGTGTTTTTCACCAGTTTCTTGTTGCCATATATGCTCAAATTTAGAGAACACACTTCCATTAATTATGTTACTTAATATGGTCGGTCTTGCAGTTGAGTTATATAATATTATGGAATTTTTATTTCTTTGGCTAATTTGGAGCAATGGTCCCTGAATTGGTTCTATACTAAATGTAACTATTCTTCTGCATGGCACTTACAAAAATTGCTTAGATTTATGAGTGGGTTTGTTTCTGATAGATTGAGTTGGTATCTTTAATTTGCCATACTAACCTTCTTGTTGTCTGTTCTCTCAAAGTTCGATATCATATGGATGAGGATCCGAAAACTCTGAAGGTGTTTCCAATTCCACTTGATTTGGGTGGTGCAACTGTGCAGTATGATCGTCTTAGTTTATCTCCTGATGGAAAAATATTGGCAGCAACTCATGGTACTACACTACAGTGGCTATGTGTTGAAACTGGAAAGCTTTTGGACACAGCTGACAAAGCCCATGAAGGTACGCTTGAGTGTTGAGTTTTTTTATTCTTTAGCATTTCCATGTACCTTCGTGGTTCTCTAATATCATATTAGCTAATTTATAATTAACACTTAGCTTCTATATTATGACACCCAATCTATTATGGTTCCTATGGCCTAGTAATGGTTCCTTAGCTTCTATAATATAACTGCTAGTCAGACTGTTGTGGAGCTTTGGATTGTTATCGCAAAGATAGTTTCATTGTGAATCTTCTTTAATCTTTCTTTTTCATGCAGGTGACATCACATGCATTGCATGGGCACCCAAGACGATTCCGATGGGTAAAACACTTCTCTTAAATGTTTTAAGTTGTCTTCTAAGTAGGTTTTATACATCTTTACCACTCCACTGTTGATGAGTTTGGCACAATGAAAGACAATTTTGCGAAGGGAATTTATTTTGTTAAATGTGTAAATATATGCCACCCAGCTTGTACAGTCCAATTTTTGACCAAAAACTTGGACAGTCGAATTAATGGTGTGACATCGAGGATAAGATTGTTGATTTGTTGGAACTTGGAGAGATTAAATAATCAAGACTATCCAATTAAATACAATCTGGTTGGAATTATTTATTTTCATTGTTGCTTCGAAGATAATAACATTGTGTTGTCCTCTCTATAGGTGATGAGAAAGTATTGGTTTTGGCCACATCAAGTATCGATAAGAAGGTAAAACTGTGGGCTGCTCCATCGCTTCCTGCACCATAAAGGAATTTTGTAGGTGTGTAACGAGCTCATGCGAGGCATGTAGGAGCTCCTGATCTGACCTGGTTGGCAACGGCACGAGAAATGTTTTGTAAGTTCTAGGCCCTAGGTTAAGTAGTTCTAACAACTTCATGAAAGCTTCTTCTCGTGGCAGTTGAAAGGTAGATCGTTGAACTTGTTAGAGCGTTCATACTGAGAAGAAAAAAAGAAAGAAAAAGAAAAGTGTTGTTTCACTGGTACACTTGGATTTCAGAGATTTTGGTGATGATGAATTAATGTTGCACAAGGAACTAGACCAATTGATTGGTTTGAGTTTTCCTTTTCATGTACAGAAAGTGCTTTTACACCGAAAGTTCTAATTTCTTTTTAGCTTTTTTTCCCTTCCCTGTAAACTTTGGAAAATCAATTCTCATCAAGCTATTTGAAATATATATATATATATATATATAGATGCTTTATTGATATGAAATAGGTTACATCTCCACTGTTGTAGCTTATAACATGTAAAAGTTTCATGACAAAATACCACCAACATTTCTTTTACAAACAGAATTACAAAACCTAATCACTTTGATGCAGAAGGGTCTTAGAGACTTTTAACCTTCTCAATGACTTGTTTGTGAGACCGATATCCCTGAAGATTTACACAATTGTTGCATTAGTGCTATGCAATTTTAACTGTTTCATTTTCAAGTTCAACAAAATTAGATAAGAGTAAAAGCTAAACATGAAATAAAGAAATCATCTTTAACCTTATTGGTGCCATAGATGTAATCGCAATAAGTGAAAATCGATGCGAAGTTGCTTTTACTCTGCTCCCCAACAAAGTGGTGGTAGTCATGGTACTCTGCACCACCATAAAATGGGATGTATTTTGTTGGAGTCCAAGGTAACAAGTACCTGTATCGTATACATGCCTACGTTAATATGTATCCATGTTCATTGATTCGAATAATTGTTCGGTATTTCGGTATACTGCATTAGGATCTAATAACATGCCATATTGAACATAGAGTTTCAGGTGCGAGGATAACTGCTCTAGCCACTAATATTTTTTTAAAAAAAAAAGGGTTACTTACCCGCTATGAGTCTCAATGGCCTCCAATTGCCGCAAAATGATCCACAACCAGTACGTGACAATATGCCCCGGAACCAATGCTGGGCCGAGAAATGATGGAAGGCCCAGAATCAAAATCTCGGCCCAATGGGCATATGGTGCTGCAAGCCCAATTGGAGCAGTGTATTCGTGGTGGACCCGATGGATCTTTTTGTAGGCCCATTTTGTATGGAGCATCCGGTGGATCCAATAATTTGAAAAATCCTCTATAATAAAATACACCACTATTTGCCAAAATACTTCCGATAAGGATGGTAATGGCAAACTCGTCCGAATCCCTGTCCACTGCAATAACATTCAATTCAACAAAATAGTGGCGGCATGGCCTGCCGTTATGGTCTGATCAAAGTATCATGTCATCGGGTCATGGTAGAGGAAGAAGAAGAGGAAAGATATATATATTTTAAGAGGAAAATTTCTTTTAATAATAAATTTTCTTTAGAGGTAACATTAGATTTCAAAATGTCGAAAGAAAAATTGATGAACTAAGCAAGCAATTGTTTGGAACAAAATTCATTTAACAAATAAAAAACAACTTAGTGAGTAAGAAACAAAATTCCATAGCCTATTTTCCTTTTTTTTCTTTTTTTTTCTTTTTTCTTTTTGTTTCATCTTTTTTGGAGTTTTAAGCTTAAAGCTGCTATAAGTAAATACCTGGATGGTGGGATATGAAATGACTTGCAGAGGACCAACGACAAGAACAAAGGTGCGCATGACATGTTTATAGCACTTGAACATGTTAGAGAGACAGTCGTTAACTTTCGGTTGAATCTTGAACTTGTCCATGTTCTTGAACCAGCCAAGCCCTATGAACACGAACGGAAGAGGAGCTAAGGTATAGAACAACATCACGAAGAGAATGTTATGGCAGTGGAGGATGAAATCAAGTTTCTGAGCTGAGTATTGAAACCATAGCTTCTCTGCAACACTTAGAGCTCTGCCAAGGGCTTCCTCTGATTCTTCAAGGCTTTGATAAGGCAGCATTTTTTTTTTTTTTTTGTTTACTTAACTTGTGTTCAATATGTGAAGGATTTTATATAAAAAGATAAAAGGAAATCCCAAGCTATAAGAACAGTATTGGACCAAAAATAATTAGGCATTGAATACGAACAATGCCAAATCCGGGCAGAGATAGAAGTGCTTCTATTTCTATATGTTGTGTTATCTTTTTAGCTAATCGAGGTGAGATCTACACTCACATCTACAGGTCTACTTATACTAGAGAAGTGATATATAAGTTGAGTTGAAATGATACAAATACTCGATAGTGGCAGTTCTATACGTGTTTGGGTAGTACCATTTTGGATTAGTATCGTCTCTACTAGTTAACAGTAATGTAATGATCAGTGTATAACTCAGTACTTAACATCAGTTCATCTATTTTAAAATTCGTGTTTTGTTCTAGTGGCACACGTATCTCCTAAACTTCAATCCAAAATAGAAGATGTTATGGCTAAATCAAAATCAATTGATACTCATGCACCACACTCAATTAAAATATATTCAAGATGAATGCTAACTATACCTTGGTCCTACAGCCAGGGCAGGGTTAGGCAGCTGCCTACCCCAATGTGGTTTAATGAACCATTCATTTTCTAGGTCACGCTTTAAAGGTTATAGGTGTAAAAAAAATTTAAACAAATTGGAAGTGATTTAGTCATCTAATTGTTATAAAATAGATAGCTGAATGCAATATTTCGATTAAATACTACAATTAAGACAATGTTAAACAAATAAAAATTTGTTTAGTTTATAAGAATGATTCTTGTATAATGGTCTAAAAATGAGTTATTTCGATTACCGAATCACGTTACGGATGAAGAGAAGAAGGTGAAGAAAATGAGGTTGCTAGCATATTATCCCTCAATTTAGAAACCCCAACAAAACAAAATCAACCGTACGTGTAATTTTTGCAGCCCACCACCATCACTCATGTAGAAGTTACTGTGGTGGTATGTTAGTGACACTTTTATATTCAATGAAAAGATTAGTGTGGCTTGTTCAAGCTTTAAAGGTTGGTGTTAGGTTGGGCGGAGTTTGGTACGATTTTTACTTCAATTGCAAGTCGACCATGCCTTCCACCACAGGGACCACATCCCCTTCTCCAAGGGGACGTCATTGTCACAAGACTGCTCGGGTCGGTATTCCCGAATTTGGCATTAAATTTAGTGTCCATCACGTAGAGCACCATAGCTCTGGGATACAGTTGAGGAAGGGTAGAAGGTGATATAATGTCTCCATGATGTCATTGGCGGATCCAGAAATTTTTTAGCGGAGGTGCAATATTGACTAAGTATGAAAAATAGTTTTTTGGAATAATCATTTTCTCAAGATAATTTTTGGCGGTTTTTATTCCTTATACATCAAATAAGAAAATTTGATTTTATGGGATTTTAGTATGAAGTATATATTGACTTAATGATCCATTATTTTCAGCCTAAATCGTATTTTGCACTAAAACCAAATTTTCATATTTTGATTTGGTGGGAATTTGGTTTTCTAGTATTTTTATTTGAATCCAAATAGGGGGTACTTAAATGTTGAAAATGAAAATAAGGTAATCTGTATACCAGTTGAGCAAAAGGGCAATCTGAAGCACCCACAATGGTTTTTCTGACTAGAAGAGGTGCAGGCACCTCCTTGCCCCTTAATAAGTCCGCCCCTGCATGACGTAGTCTAGCTTCAGGGCCACCTTTTGTCAACTTCTTCCAGTTGAGATATGTCCCATTTGTGCTGCAAAAGTCTCAATTCCATCCACATGGTTCCTCAGGATTGTTCTTCTGGTTCCTCTTCTGGGATACAATTGAGAAGTCTTTTCTTTGGGATGATCTTGGACATGGTTTCAAAGTTTAGAACTTTTGATTTGGTGGAAAGATTTGATGGGCATAAGGAGAAGAGAATTGCTTCTGCTTCTTGATTTGGGAAGCAGAGAGATTGAAGAATTGCAATGCACAGACAGAGTGAGAACAGTAGAGAGAACAAAAGGCGAGTTCATGAACTGTGAATAGAATAGCAAGGAACTTTAAATAAGGGAGCTTCACTAATATACTCAAAACAAGAGCTGAAATTATATATAAAAAAACCCCACATGAAAAAATGCACACCTTAGAAACACATCCAAAATCTATTTACTATCATTAAAAAAATAAGTGTTAAAGTTCCTATAAATTACATGACTGCCATTGATAAACTCAAAACAAGCCTAACACAAAAAACTCAAAAAAAACCCAAAATAAGCTCAGCAAGCCCGAAGTACATTGTTAATACCATATCATAGAAGTACATTGTTAATACCATTTCATTAAAAAAGTGGCATTGTGAGGCCTGCAGCTACCCTGAAGTCTCCCCAAATCTGACACTACTTCAACTCTGTCATCTAATAGATCAATCGAAGACTGCATCGATCCCTTGTTACACAGGCTCCATTCTTGGCGAATCTCCCCCCATCTAGCTGGCCCCTTCTCACTGTCATCTTCATAATTAAACTCCCTCTCATCTTCTGCACCATCAAGAATATTAACAAAGATGAGAAGCAATGGCCTAATACCAAAATTCCATAGCAGCACTACTAGTGGCGAACTTTATAAAGCAAGCAAACCATAAGTTCAGCTAGGTCTCAGCCAACTTACTATCACAATTATATGCATGTATGTGTATATATATATAAGGTAGTAACGCAATAGTACCTGAGCCGATAAAAGAATCGAAATTCCGATTCGAGATCAAACCGCCGATAGCCATTTTGCTCTGTACCTTTTGGTTGAAGCTAAAGCTCAAACAATCAACTATTTCAGCTCAACAAGCTCTCATACCATTTCAGAATTCAGAGTCCAGCAACCAAAGAGTTGAATACAAGGCAGGGAGTGCAACGACAGCGTTTTCACGCTCTCAAAAGTTAAAATTGATCCCAAATAACTATACTATCAGCAAGACCATGAGGAGAGGATCGAAATCCATATTTGGATCGGCGAAAACGATCCCCGGAACAGCTGAAAAAGGTGTTGGAAAACTCGAAACCCTTGAAGGTTCCTGGAACCCACGACGGCGAAGAGAGGCTGGGCTCAGGTGTGGTTAACTGGCCTCCTCTTGTCATTTTTCGACCAACCATGCATCTAGCCGTGGCCGGAGCACCAAGATCACCAGCCAAAACTGGTCGATCTGATTTGTGCGAAGGCAGAGAGACGAGAGAGAGAGTGCCCATAATTTTTCAAAAAAACTAATTTAATGCTAAAAGGGTAATAAAGGTATTTTATTTAATTAATTAAAATAAAAATATATAACAATTGTGAGTTTTGAATTTTTTTTTAGCGTATTTATATACATTGAATGGTATAGAATTTCTTTATAAAACTATATCTAGGAATGGATGGTTAACTAATTTTCTATTTAAATAAACAAGAAGAAAAAATTATAGCCGTTATTGAATTTGTGACGTAGACTAAAGAGAAGAGTCGAAGAAGGAAGCAAGGAGAACAGAGATCGTTCTTAAATTAATTGAAAAATAAAAGATAAAATAGCCGTTATTGAATATAGTCCTTACTAGAACCCCACACGTGATCAAAAAGTTTATTTCGTGCTTTACGGAGCTATTCAGTTTGAAAGACTTTGTGAACGCGTGTGATCTTTCCATTGCACATACACATTTTAATTTCGACCAAAAATACATTATTAATACCATATAATAATAGTTTAGATTGAGTAAAGTATAATATTATTTGTATAAATAAATAAGAAAACAATTTTCATGGTTGAAAATGGTAATAATTAAAATCGATGAAATGAAAATGGTTGAAAACAATTTGTATAAATAAAATGGTAATAATTTTCATGGTCGAAACTTGGATTTAAAAAATTGGGTATCCCTTCTCTTTTTGTTTAATTAAAATCGATGACAATAGATTAGATCCTCTTCTTCTATATATTATACATAACATGTGTGTGTGTGTGAGAGAGAGAGAGAGAGAGAATAGAGGTTCTATGTAAATCAAATCAAATCTCATCTTCTTGTCTTTTTTTGTCAAAATGTAAATCTCATTTCAATAGCAGCAGGGAGTCGGACCAAGTCTTATGGATGGTTGCCAGCTGAGTTGTGATTCGAGAGGTGGCGGCAGATATCACACACACATAACTCTCACCACTTCAACTTCTTTCCCATTTTAAAATTAACCACTTACCAGAGAGTTGAATTGAAGAATACCCACCTTGTTTTGTAGGTCATGAACCTGAATGAAGCACGGGACTTTCTTAAATGTAGAACAAGGGCAATTTTATTTTTCAGAAACATAATTGTTCTCAATGAATTCACTTTTTTTATAATTAAAAAAAATATGTGGCTAGCATAGCATACAGCATACAACATACAACATGATTCAAAACTCCTGAAGAGTGAAAGATGTATAAATTCTAAATTGAGCTAGCTAGCTTCCCATACTTTTCAGATACAAGACTACAGGAGGAGACAGAGAATCCAATCCACTGCCCCGTCGGGCTCGGCTCACTGTTATCAACCGTAAAATTTATTCTTCTCCTTGTTACCTGAAAGAAGACATAGACAATCCAAAACTAATTAGCATACATTATATATATCACTACACAAGTTTCAGTTCAGGCAAAAGAATAATAAAATTTCAGTAACTAATTCTGATATATTAGAACCAAATGTCACATTTTATTTCAATTTTATTGTCCAGCTATCACACAACAGTTATTATGCAGCAAATAAAACAACATCTACTGTAGCTTCAATATTCTGCATAGGGGAAGTGATAACAATATGAATGGAACTGATTAACTAGAGAATAACTTATTCTAAACAGCACCAGACTTCGCATACATTGATATAAGTACAGGCAGGATTTAGAGAAGAATCATGACTCCTAAATAGATGCGCATACGTATGCTCAATTAATATCTAAATTAGAAAATTTCAAAAGGTTGGATAACCACATTTCTTTCTGGAAAGGACCAGTAATAATTTGGTCAGTTCAATTGTCTAAATAAGCCCTCCAGTTGAAACTGCCTTAGAAGTGTAACAGCATGCAACAAAGACCTAAGAAAGGATCAATGGACCACTGAAAAGAGTAGTCAAGAGAGACGGATATGAACTTAGGAGATAGAAGATCAAACATTTTATACACGGTCAAGAAGCAGAAAAATATTCATGTAGAGGGCCCCCAAGTAATCTTGGAAAATGGACTGTAGTCCTATTTTTTTTTAGCAGAATGCCCTATTTAGTTGAGGTTACTTGAGTTCATAAATTTTATGTAGCCCTATTTAGTTGCAGCATATTACCTTTTTCCGCCTGAGTTGCAGTATATTAATTTCACACATGCAAGTAGGTGGATTAACCAGATCATCAATGTGCTTGCTAGCTTTATGAAAAATCAACTTCTCTTAGCTTGAAATCACCAAAACTCCATCATACAAATCAAGCATTCATTTCACCATTTTTCCAAGGTACTGATCTATTATACAAGGATGATTAAAAATCACAATCCAAGTAAACCTCGAGTCAAATGCTGAGCATAAGCAGACAAGCACAAGAAACTATGGCAAACTAAGGATTATACGAGAGAGAGTATATAATTAGGATACCAAAAATCAACATATACACAGGCCACTATCATACAAGGACAGCCAGGTTAAATGATGTGAAAGTACACACACACACACACACACACACATTAGATTAGTGCACGACATAAAAGCTGGCCCCAAACAAAATGGTGTCCATGTTCTTCCCATGCCATGGATCAGAAAATTTGGAACTCTAGATTTGCGCACGACATAAAATCAGGTATAACAAGGAGCAACTTGAACACCTAGTCAGAAAAAAATGAGGCCTAACAATATAGTGTTATTACTTATTGGTATAAGTTGACTCTATCCAGAAAAAAAAAAAAACACAGGACCAAATAATATGTGCCTTACCTATTCGCTATTTCATTTGCTTCAGAACATGACAGCTTTGTACCATTGAGCCTTTCATTAAAGTCTTCAATAGCATGTTTTGTTTGTGCAGATATTCTATTGACCTCTACAAGCAACTTCTGTTTAATCTCCAGAATGTGATGCAACTAATTGAGTTCATCAAGATAAGCTCTTGCAACTGATTCTTTCAATACTTTCTTTTCCTGCACGATTGAACAACACCTGTCATTGATAAGTAGATTGATGTACTTGGTTGTTCCAGCGAAAAGGACGGTGAGAGAGAGAGGGGGGGAGAGAGAGATCACAGGTCACAAGCAGCATACGTTTTCATGACACTGAACAGCCAGACGATTCTCATTGTGCAATGTATCAATTGTAACAACATGATTTTCTAATTGCTTCCTCAATTCCTGAATATGGTAGTTTTTCAAAGAAGTTAATTATATTGAGTTTCAAAGACCAAGTAACAACTGTGACATATGTCATCAATCAATTCTGTAATATCATAAAAATGAGATACCGTGTTTGACAGTTGAAGACTTCAAAAACCATCAAGAGATATAGGACCCTCAGGAGAACCAATGCCAAACCTTTTAGTCTCTCCATCTCAGTAACAAAATCCTCTGTACAAAAAAGTGAAAAGAGACATCAAGAAATAATGAAAACTGTCACATTTAAGAACAAGTAACATTAACTTGTCCACCAGACCCACATCCACAATCATGCAGATCATTTGATCTACCTAGAGAACACAACAAACTACAACAAGGCACAGCATCCCTACATTCTCTAATTTTCTTCTTTTTCTTTGTTCGTCTTATTTCTCTAATTTTCTTTCAAATTCTTTCTCGTTTTGAAAATTTCACGAAATGAACCCTTAAACCCCATAAGAAACCTTTAAATGTCAGGCCCGCAACAGTGTTGCGCAACATTTTCCAAAACTCTTAGAACAATCGTACGAAAAAAATATATATACTCCAATCTCTGCTTTCAACAGTGACAGACATAAGTATTGCTTAATCGCACCTAAAAACCTGTTCCACATCACAAATTTATCTTCAGGGATATCAAGGTAGGTGAAAAAAAAAAAAAAAAGTTTAACTAAAAAATATGTAGAAGCTCCTAGAGGTCTTTCTCTCTCCTCAGCTTTAGGTCCTCAAAAGCACTAGTCTTTGACAAGAAAATCAAGCAAGAAGACCCAGAAAAGCTTGGGGAGAAATACCCATTTACAATAACAATGGAGACGTCTAACGGGAATCAGAGATTTGCAGCCTGAGTCAGAGCATGTCCACTACCACCATTACCAGAGACGACGATGAAGAGGTTCATCAAGGAGTGAACAGGTCTCCAATGAAATTACCAAACAACCAGGACTCATTAAGCCAGAGAAGAGACCGGGTCGTGGGTAGTTGCAGCAGTCCCACATCGACTCCAAACAAAAACTTCAATTTATTTTCCTTTATAAATATCTTCACCCCTACCTTTAATTTGACCGACGTTTTAAGGTCTAGTTGAATTACTTTTTAAAGTTTTAGCTGGCTTACTTGTGAAACCCCTGGGTGGGCTTTAAGTTGAGGGTTTTATCTTTCTAATCTCTAAATAGTTGGGCTTCTAATGAAAACCCCTAAAGTTGGAGCTTCTAATTAAAAGTATCTTAACATTTCTTTTTGGACGCATTCAAATTTTCTTAACTCACTCATGGCAAACCCTAACCCTTCAAACATCGACATTAGCGAAAACGAGGAACTTCAACGGGACCAACAAGATGGGGATTTTGCTAAGTACCTTGCACAACTGTTAGCCTCGAGTTCTAATCACAACGCTGCCGGAACTGCTGCTCAAACAGAATCGAGAGGTGTGGCAGAGGAAGGTGGAGAGAAGCGGAGAAGAATTGGAGGACCCAAAACGTCGTCGTGGGTTGGAATTGGCAGTGCAGAAGGCTCTCAAGGCAGTGAATGGAATCGGGGTGAAATCGATGACCTATTTTGCTCTATCTGCTTGGACGCTTGGACCAATGACGGCGATCATCACATCAGTTGCCTTCCCTGTGGACATGTATACGGCATGTCTTGCATAACAAAATGGCTACAGCATAGAAGTTCCGGGAAGTGTCCTCAATGCAAAAAGAAATGCAGGTTGGAGGATATTAGGAAGCTTTTCGTATCACGGGTTGTTTCTGTTGATGAAGAAGCACGAAATAGGATTCGGGTACTTGAGGATAAATGTGCTTCTCTTGAGGAGAAGGTTGCTGAATATGCTAAGAAAGAAGCTGAACGGCTACAGAATGACACTGAGTTTGGAGCCTGTTTGGGAGTGTTTCTCGAAGGTCTAAAAGTTCAACCCTTCACAAATTTTAAAATATAATTTGTAATTAATAATATTAATAAGTCTGTAGAAGTTGTAGAGTTATCTAATACATTGTATGAGTTTCGTGTCTTGTGGTATTCCTAGCTATGAGTTGATGCCAATAAGTTGTGGATGTGGTGGTGAAAGCCTAAAGGCATCGAATGAATGTTATGAGAATTTCCATCGCTACTCTTTAGTTCGATTTGATCCCTTTCTTTCGAACAATATTCATCCACTGCACTTCCTTTCCAACAACAAAGCCATCAATGGACTTTGCTACGATTATACAGTTGATCACACACCTACAAGGACGGATCTAGGAATTTTACTAGGGGTGGGCTCTTTTTTCTTTTTCTTTTTAAATATAAAGCAATTGACATCTCTACGGGGAGACTTTTCCCATCACGCACAAAACTTAACCGTAACAATTAAAATTGAAAATTAAATAAAAATAAAGAAAGGAACTTATTAAGATTGAAGAACAACCGAAGATACATTGACACAATTTTGGAGAGGAAGAGAGTCACTTCTTTTTTGGTTCTCTCATGCTTTTAGGCTTTTAGGCAATTAATTTTTTATTTTTTATTTTTTGGTTTGGCTTGGATTGCTTCCTAATTGGAGGCTTGTTTTTTGTTTGGTCAGATGGTTAGAGGCTTTTATTCTATTATTTTGGTTGGTTTTTTTTGGCTTAGTGGATTCCTTATCCACTTCTTGTGTGTGGGATTAAAGATGGATGGCTAAGTAGGTAACCTTCTTTTTATATTAGAGTGATGGGGAGTGCTAGCAACCTTCTCTCTAACTTTCTCTTTTGGACCTTCTCCCTTCTTCTCATTACAAGTGTCACTTTCCTTACATTAAAAACAATGTCATTAATGCATCACACAAACTAGTTTTTGTTTTCCAAGCTTACCCTTATTAAATGTATTATTATTATTTTTTTAATAACAAGCTATTTTTTTTTTTTATAACTTTCTTACCACCTTGTTAAAAATTAAATAAGAAAATAAAAACTGAAGTTTTTTAAAATTTTCCAAAGAGGCGCGTGCTTTGTTAAAAGCAAAATAAAGATAATAACAATGTCATGAAACAAACCTTATTTTTATTTTTAAAAAATATGAAGTTTTTCTTATTTTTTTTAATTATTTATTTTTTAGCAATGTGCTAAAGAAGTTATAATAAAATTTGAATAAATTGAAGGAAATATAAAAGTCAATACATTTTAAAAGGGTAAACTTGGAAAACAAAAACTAAATTGTGTGATGCATTAATGGTATTGTTTGAAGTGTAAGGAAAATTACACTTGTCATAAAGAGAAGGGAGAAGGTCCAAAAGAGAAAGTTAGAGAGAAGTTGCTAGCATTCTTCTTAGAGTGATAGGCTGACTTATGTATAGAGGGGTAAGCTGGCTTCTAAAATTCCTAAATTAGCCTGCACCTTTAAGCCTATTTACAAAATCAGGACTGGGTGGAGGGGCTCCAGCCCAACTGTAGATTTGATCACATACTTACATGTGTGGTGCTACCTTTGTTAGAGAAAGACTAATACAACGGATGATCAATTAAGATGGTACTAATCATAGTAATTAAGCTTGGTATCCAGACTTGTTTTACCGAGCTAAGTTCGCGGATTTAGATATTAAAGATCATGCATGATCATCCAATCCAAGTTTATTTAGGGACTGGCTAAAACTAAAAATTCATCCATTGTTAATTTTTGTAGGTTTTTGTAGCTTACAAATTACAGAGTACTCCCATGTGTACGTAATAGTTGGCAAACTCGACTACTTTGCATATGTAAATGCTGATTACAAAGTAAATGACGTTTAGGGTATGTCATTACTGGTCTAATAGGGTATGTCATTATTCTATGTTGAAGGTTCAGAAATTTTTTTTAATGTACATGTAATTTTAATCGAAGTTATAGTGGAAAGTACGTAACTTTTTGGATTTGGCGTTGCATTGTTATTATTTTTTAGTAAATTTAGGTTTTAACCACAAAAAAACTTTCACTTTTGGAAAAAAGCCAAAGCTTTTTCAAAAAAGACAGAAAAACCTCTTAACTTTCAAATCAAAGACATGCAAATGTAAAGGATGCCTTAGGAAATCCAAAAATAAATAAGGGCAATTTTGTCCATTTTTGCTTCTTTTAAAAAATTTATCTCTCCTTTAGGTTTTTCCAAAGTCTCCCTTATTTTTTCAAATTGCCTCTACTAGCTAAGGTTTACTACAATAACTGTTTATTGGTTTGTGAATTGATTTTATTGTTATTTCATTGTTTGAAAAAAAAAGGGATTTTAACCACAATTGTGAATTCTATGAAAATCTTGAATATGAAAATATTATTTTGCGTGAAGAGGTGGAGTGTGGGTGGGGTTCAGTATCACAAGCTGAGTATGGAAGCGAAAAAGAAAAAAACTTAATGACAACACCTAATTTGGACCACAATAACGTGATCTGTGTCTTATTCTGACCAACCCATTTTAACCACGATTAAACTGTAACTTTTATTAATACTGGTCACAGAAGGAACATTGGCTCATATTAAAATTTTCTAGTAGAGACAAGAAACCTAAGACCTGCCTAAGGTATTAGATTTCAAATCATTTTAAAAATAATATTGCATTTTTTTAAGGATAATATTGCTAGCGCATAATATGCAATGAAGGAAAATAAAAGAAGGAAAACAAAATACATTGCTTAAAGAGAAAGAAAGAAATTGTTTAAATTGGAAGCTTCTAGAATATAAAGATAGCAGAAAAGAAGCATCTAGAAAGACTAATATTATCGAGTGAGGGTAGGATATCCTCTTTCCTACCGGAAACAGGAATACTAATCCAAATGGTAAACTACCTCAATCTACCACCGTCACCCTTCCCCTATATAAACAAATAGAAACCCACAGTTCTCATAACAACAAGAAGAACAAGCCTCTTGACCAAACAGACGAACAAGAACCGAACAAAAGATCGAGAAGAAAGTCAACACAAAAAAGTCAACATGAACATGGGGCCTCCAATGTGCGCAAAGGGCTGTGGCTTTTATGGCTGTGTCGAAAACAAGAACATGTGCTCAAGGTGCTACAAAGATCATGTAAAGCAAGAGAATCTCAATGCTCAGTCGACCACCACGGTGGCTTCATCAGTGGAAAAAACTGATCTGGGTTCCATCGATAGAGGAATTTCCTTGCTTTCTTTTCAAACTTCAGATGATTCAGTTTCTAATACTAATACTAATACTAGTAATATTGATAATAATAGTGGATCAAAGAAAAACAGGTGTGAAAGCTGCAACAGAAAGGTTGGAGTGTTGGGGTTTGAATGCCGTTGTGGTGGAGTGTTTTGCGGAAAGCATAGGTATCCAGAAACACACTCATGCAATTTGGATATCAAGAAGGCTGGAAGAGATGTTTTGGCCAAGCAAAACCCTCTTTGCAAGGGTGACAAGCTGCAGTGCAGGATTTAGAGACAGATTATCGACATTTTGCATGTTATATATAGTTAGGCTTCAAGACTTGTATTTTGTGCACTTTATTTTATTAAATATAATAATGAAGTAATTGAACTCGGTATCCAGACTTGTTCTTGTACCTGTTCTACTACCTTACTGAGTTACCGGATTTAGATAGCAAAGATCATCTGTGATTACATGATTGATTTTGGAAATAGAAATTGTTTGGCTACGTGATTTTTATTCTATGCCAACACATTATATTACACAGAGTTCGAGTGATGTTTCTCTTACAAAGAACCGGACACAATCGACACGACATTGTTACAACGGTGACCAACGTTTTCAAATTTGATCTTATTTACATGTGATCACTCTTATTCCAGTAGGGAGATAGTGCCAAATACAAAACTGCTTCGAGGAATATGGCGGAAAAATTCCAGACTTAACGCACAGCATCCGGTTGCCTTTCTGGTGACGAAGCTTCCAACTCCGGTAAAATCTTGTAGGATTCATACAGCCTACTTAAAGTGGGGAATTTGGACTGCACAAAAAATAAAGAAAATAAAGAAAAACCAAAGTCAACTTGCATCTGTATTCTGTTTCCTTAGTTCATGCCATATTGTCATTTACTTGTGGGAGGCAGAATGTAGCAAATATATAAGGACCCAAATAAGTAAAATGCCAGCAGATACCAAAGAAAATTATGTGAGAAAAATCAATACCTAACCCTGTTTTTCTGCATAATTAAGACACTCACATATAACCGGACCAGTCTTTTAGAGGAAGGGAGGGGGGAATAACTATAGAAACAGTTGAGAGTTGCGCCTAAAGTTGTTTGATAATATTTACACAGAACACACAGTTTAACAGTGAACAAAATAAAGTTAACAACCAAAGCAAAGAACACGGAAGCGGACAAGAGTTTACCATGTTAATGTTAAACCTTGTAGTAGATACAGCAATCTGTGGAGCTAAGAACACATCAGCCTGCAATTAAAACCCTTTAGTTAGTCAGAAAGAGCTCAAGGGGCGGGAAAACAAAATCTTCTATTGCTTCTAAAACTTCAATTAAAAAAAAGCCCATGCACATAGACATCCAAGAATCATGGAGATATCTTATTGTCATCATTGATGTCATCCATCAATATGTTGGGTTAGAAACATTGTTGTCAGCTCACATTGGTTTAAATAAAAGGAATTAAGATAGGATTGCAGTTAAAGAATTGTAACAAAGAATCACAGAGCATTCAGAAGAGACCATATACACTTCATCTCCTGTGGCATATCTGCTAGCAAAATCCTTCAGCAACATCTCAAGAGCTACAGATGAGAAATAAACAAATAGAAAATGTAAGCATCAACTAGTAGCACTCTCGAGTAGTTTCACATCATGCAAATTAATATACATGTACTTTTATATAGAAAAGCTTTAATACAAGCGAAAAAACAGAGTTATTTAACACTACCAGACATAAATGCACCCTGGTATGCTCTCCCACACAAGCTGCAACTAATAAGTCAATCATCAAGTGATTTTGCATATCGAATTATCTGTTCATTTGATCTCTCTCATTAATTTGCAGTCATACTTGCACATAAGAGACATAATAATAGGTGAATTGTCAATCTGCAAGTGGCTGTTGATAGCGTTGCTATCATAAATCAGTGCTAGAGATTACAGAAGTTTAGGAATCATAAGGATGTGGTTTTGTAATGACATGAAAGAAGTAATTCCCATTGCCTAGGACGACTATTATCAAATGGGGCTTCAAATTGATCATTGCTGCTAAAAAAACTTCTTATCTATCCAGATCCAACAACTGCATGGCCTGATATAAAAGAGGTGCACTGGCATCCTTACTATTAAATCTTACCTTACTCTAAGATCATCAAGGTAGCTATAATATGTGGATGACTTCATCTGAAATCATGCATAGCACAGATGACATAAAATCGGGACTATCTCTTCTTTTCCCTCACTTCTGTATTAGTGTGCACTTTTATTATGCATGTGTAAGAAAATTTCAAATAAACAATGAGTATAATCTTTCTCATGCAAAACCAGTAGAGAAGCACATTTAGAAATTAGAATATGTTACACAACAAGGCTACGAGATACGACCAAACTCCACTTCATGGTGAAAGCTTCTCCTAATAAGTAGTACATGCAGAGAATTTATAATTAAAGGAATGAACATGTGCATGCAGATAATCACTCACCGAGTAAGCCTTTTTCTATATTCGACTGAGCAAATGATAGTGACTCTTCAGGACCAACCTTTTCCTCAAGATGTTTCTACACAAACAAATGATAATAGAGTATATGTAAATACAAAATCAAGGATGATTACATAGGTACGAATGTAAAACCAAATTTCATTTTATATATGCAGTACAAAGAAACAGAATATACCAGCACCGACAACATGTGAAGAGGCTGTATATTAGAGTTGATAATGCTTGCAGCCTGTGACAATATTCACTAATTGGCAACTCAGCAAAAAAACTAAGTCCATGAAGAATTCAATCTTAACTTCTATAGAGGCTTCACCTTTCTCATTACCATAACAAAAAAAGTGATTTACATCAGCCTGCGACATGCTTTAATTGAAGAAAAGAAAAAAGGACATGCAAACCAGAAATTTTTTTTAAAAAAATAGGGGCTTTTGACCCCATGAGAGACTTGTTTGCTAGTCAATTTTTAGTTGAGAAATTTTTTATACCAAATTCTTTAAATTTGATAAGGACTTCACATTTAGGACCAACTTACCTGGAGATTAAGAGCTTTTAGCCGAGGGTCAGCAGGCAACAATGGTCTCTGTGGATACTTGTCCTCCAGATACTAATTGAGAATCACAAGAAGACATTGTACTCAGATAACAAAACAAAAGAGACATAAGTAAAACCTTCACAAACTATACAATGATGGTCAAATATGAAGTAGAACCTAATGAAAGGCCTTCAGGTCTATGGTAACTTGGCTGCAGATCACATGAACGAAATAATTCAGTTTCCAACAAATTACACTAACCTGTAATATTGCGTAGGAGTCTGAAACGACTATGCCACCATCGACCAACACCGGAACAAAATGAAGAGGATTCAAACGCTTAAAGTCTGCAACTCACAGATAAAAACAAGGCTTAGCTTATCAACTGTTGGAAACATAGGCACGATATATTATGTTGTCAAATTGTGAATCATTACTACATGTTGAATAAGCATCCACCAAATCAGAAGATTCAAATTAACCGTCTAACAACATATATAGAACATGAATGGCTTGTAATAAGCACAACATCGCTTCAAACCCACCTGGACTGAACTGCTCTCCTTTTCTTATGTTCACTGGTTTGTACTCGTACGGAAGTCCTATACATTCAATTAACAACAAATGAACAAAACCAAAAACAAGTAAATTGAATTGAATTAATATTTCAGACCAACAAAAACAAATTTCCCTAAACTTCAGTGAAATTAATCATGATTTTTAATTTCTTATAAATAAAAAATTGACAGAAACAAACTAAAAGTCCTATATAAAAGCAAAATAAAACCTTTAAGACTTAGAGCGAAGCGGACGCGCCAAGAGCAGGAGCTCTGCCAGTAGGAGTAGAGCAGGAGCTTTGAAGAGGAAGACGATGATGAATTTTCCGACTTTTTCTTCACCAAAATTAGAAACCAATAAATTCATTCATACATAAATAAATAAAAGAGAAATGGAAATAAAAATTGAAAATGTAGTGGTACCTGCTGCTCGCTGCTGGCTTCCATGGCGCTGCTTGTCTGAAAGCTTTCAACAGTAAAGTCTGAAATCTCGGAATCAGATGAGTCAGTCAAACTTTGATTTACTGCGACTGTTTTCCTTTTCCGATGAGCTGTCTATGTTTATTAAATTATTAGCTATATTTGTTTTTGGTAAGTAATGTTTTATAGTTATTCTCCTCTTGGCCCAAAAAAAAATAAATAAATAAATTTCCCCCCCGATCTCAATGTGTAATTTTGCAGTAGAATTTCATTTAGACCCTCTGTGGTTTGGCATAATTACAATCAAACCCCACAAGTTTTGGAAAAGGTTTATACTGTTGTAAATGATAAGGTGGAGCCCACCACATGGGGCTTTGCCTACAAAAGGATTCACCCCTCATTGTAATTGTGATATACAGATAATACTGAAGAGAGAACAACAATTCTCTGCTCCTAAATTCTCTCCTCAATTCTTTGGTTTCATAACACGTTATCAGCACGAATTCGCTTTAACAATACCAGCTGAATTCTCTGATGAAACCCAGCCAAACAAACACAAAGAAAAACATAGCCATGGCTGCTTCTTCTTCTACTTCATTCACTCTTTTTCTCTCTGCTTCTGGTTTCCTCTCTCTCTCTCTCTCTCTCTCTCTCTCTCTCTCTCTCTCTCTCTCTCCTATCCTAGCCAGGACAGGCAAAGCCAGAGTTTTCTATATAAACAAATATCAACTTCCCAATACTTCTCTCTAGTTGCCAACTTCCATCTGAATCTGGCATATATTTCTCTCACTCATACTCTTAGCATTCTTCCTGATATCAAGCACTCTTAACACACATCATGGCCTCTGATATGGAAGGTGTCAAATATGAAGAGGAGTTGATCTTAAATTCTCGAGGCTTGAAGCTTTTCACATGCAGATGGCTCCCAAAAAAAAAAAAAAAAACACCACACCCAAGGCCTTAATCTTCATCTGTCATGGATACGCCATGGAATGCAGCATCACCATGAACCGTATTGCAATCAGGCTTGCCAAAGCAGGCTTTGCCTTATATGGGATTGACTATGAAGGCCATGGAAAATCAGCAGGCCTTGAAGGCTATGTCAAAAACTTCGATGATGTAGTGGATGACTGTACCAATCACTTCACAAACATATGTGAAAACAGAGAGAACAAAAGAAAAAATGAGGAATATGGGAGAAAGCCAATAATGGAGGTGGGCGGTGGAGCCAATGAGCTCAGTCAAGGCTACAGCAAAGGAGTTGGGTTGGGTGCTGAGATTATTGGGACCTTTGTGCTAGTTTACACTGTGTTCTCTGCTACTGACCCCAAGAGAAGTGCTAAAGCCTGTTTTGAGAACAGCAAACCCACCGAAAGAAAGAAAAATCCAATAAGCCCTCTGCCCCTTATGCTTTCTATTACTTTATTATTTCTCTACAGTATTTAATAAGCCAATTGGTGCAGGTACAGTGGTAGCAGTGGAAAAGGAGGGGCATGGATTCAAACCTGTACAAAACTACGTTGGAAAGCTACTTTGGTTTAATATATTATAATAATAAGAAAATAATTGGCTTGGGGATAGGATAAAGGCAATTGATTTGAAAGCCTGGAGCATGCGTGATATTCCACTAATCACTTTTCTTACTTTTCTTATTATATATTAATATAAGGACATATAGTATAATAATTTATATAATATTATGGATGGTTTCACCTCTTACATTTTTAGTGGTGATTTTATTTCCACATTTATTTTATTTAAATGTATGGAGCAGAATTAGTGCCCATACAGGCACGTTTACTATATCGCAAATTTACTTTTACTTAAAGTATGATGTGGAATTAACCCTCATACTTTATGAAATTACTTTACTGCACATTATTTACTGTATGGTGTAGGTTTATTACCCATACAACAGTATCTATTTAAAAGGGTGGTGCGGGTTTATCGTCCACGCCTTTACTTTTATTTAAATGTATGGGGCAGAATTAGTGCCCATACAAGCACGTTTACTTTATCGCAAATTTACTTTTACTTAAAGTATGATGTGGAATTAACCCTCATACTTTATGAATTTACTTTACCGCACATTTAATTTTATTTAAGGTATGGTGCGGGATTAACGTCCATACAGCAAGCAATTTAATTTATGAATTTACTTTACCGCACATTTAATTTTATTTAAGGTATGGTGCGGGATTAACGTCCATACAGCAAGCAATTTAATTTATGAATTTATTTTACCGCACATTTACATTTATTTAAAGTATGGTGCGGGTTTATCGTCCATACCAGTAATTTATTTACCAGCAATTTATTTTATGGATTAATTGTGTTGTATGATGAGTTTTTACAGTATGCAAATCAGGACCAGAAGTTCCTTGATCCTCATCATACAATTACATCAGGACTTGAAGATCCTTGATGATGATATTAATATGAGAGCTGGCAGTCTCTCCGGTACTATATTTGTAAACATGTGATTGGACTTGAGGGTCCTTGATCCCTGACATGTAAATAAGGACCTGGGGTTCCTTAATGATGTAACAGTACCGTATTGGTTCATAGTGCCGTACACATGGATGATAACTGTACTGGCAAATGTACTGTACACATGAATAGATACGTATTCATGACTTGATGAATAGTACCGGATATATGAATAGTGACGTATACATAAATATTAACCATTTTGGGTAAACCGTCACTATATACAAAAGGGAACCTGCAGTTCCTTAAACTCATGGATGAGCAATTAAATGAGATGCCAGAAGTTCCTCAAAATATGGACAATTATGTAAGGGCTTGAAGTCCCGAAATATGTACAAAAAATTGTAAAAATGTCCATACCATGAGAATATGTGATTTTGGCCCGAAGTTCAAAATCTAAGGGGATTGAGAGAATATGTGATTTTGGCCTGAAGTTCAAAATCTAACAGTGTTGAGAACCTAAAGTTCCAACAGTTAAATGGACAACCTTTGAGGTATTATTGCAAATTGTGGTACACCACATATTTCTTTGGCATAAGAGAATGATGAATTTAATAAAGTTCGATTTTGTTATAATCGACACCTCAAGGAAGAAATATATTTTGTGAATTCCGGTTGTTAAAAATACACCGTGAAATGGATAATATCAGTATAAACCTCAAATGATGAATTGAGGCTCCCCACATATTTTGTTATATCTGGGCCGGAAGCCCATGGATCCAAATATATGAGAGATCCTGAACTTGAAGTTGTGGGTATATAGTAGTTAATGCTCTTCACTACTATATTGCGATATTATCGTGGCTTTTACTCAATTCATATTTCATGTCCATTTGAAAAGGGCAAATAAATTCTGAGTTTGTGTTTAGCCCAGGCCAAAAGTTCCGGGCTACCATGCGTTGAAATATGAAATTTGGGAGAGTCGATGTGGTTATTTGAACCTATAAGGCACAAGGTTCCAAACCGTCATTTTGAAAAGACGTAAAAACCACAGGTGCAAGTTTAAGAATGTGCGCAATTATTATAACAGGAAAGGAGCATACAACAGATAGATTTTTTCCACCTGCAATGAAGGTGCAGGCCCTGTAAAATCTATAAAATTACATTATGTTCTGGAAGCCTCTGAAGGAAGAGGACGGCGCCTCTTAAGCTTAGCCATGAGCCTCTCATGGTCTCCCAAAATTCTTTCATTGGAGACCTGCAGCATGTCTAGCCTTCTCAGTGTATCAACGGAGTACGAACTCACCAGTTTCAACAAGGAATTATTCTCTCCTTTAAGTTTCTCAACCTCCTGTTGAGACTCATGAAGCATTCTTTGAAGAGACGAATTTTCAGTTGTTAGCCTCTGAACCTCGTTTGCTCTAGCACGCAAACGATCAGCCATGTTAGAAACAGAAGCAGCACTCTGAATGCTAAAAGCCATTGAGTCATCAATAGCCTCTTCCTCAGACCTCCCTGTCAACAACATTTCATCCATTGGAATAATGAAATTCCTAGCTACTATGACAGCAGTAGCATCATTCATCATCACAGAATCATTAACTGTGAGATGACGATTTTGGGATACAAAGGATGGACGCCAAACTTTGGCGTCACTGGTTGTTGTGGGAGCATCATTTAAATTGAAATAATTTGGGCAGGAAGAAGAGGAAGCCATTTTAAGAAGGTTTCAAGAAAGTCTTACAAAAACTAAAGTTTCAGAAAATGAAGGAAGTTGAGTTGAAACGCAGTTGCTCCAATCAAGTTTTGCAAAGGCAATATCTATAGACGAAAATGTGGCAACATTTCCAGGATCCCAATATCTTCTCGAATCCCCATATTATCTTTTTCTTTCCCAGAGTCCAAAACTTCACGTGGCCTCTAATAATGCCTGTCGGCACTTTCGGCGTTTTCAAGTATTATTTTCGTCAAAGCCGATCTTGCTTTACGGATTTCACGGAGCTACTTTTTCAAAAGTATCCCGAGAATCTCGCAATTTTCCTATGGTTAATTTGAAATTCACCGGTTCTACCTATTCATTGTATTTGTGTATAAATGTGTTACTAACGAAATTTTCTTTGCAGAAGACATCCAGTTTTCTCCATACCTAGTGATGCGATATCTACTTGTTTTTCTTATCAGTAAGCACTCAATATGCCCGAGAAGCAAGACTATCTCTGATCATCCATTCAGGAAGCGAGACTATCCCTGATCACGTTTCCGCTACATCAGGGAACTGTGAAGGCGACCTTATGCTCTAATCTCCTGAGGTCCTTCTAGACTAGGAGAAATGAGAGCTTGTTGTCTGCTCCCACCAGCTTCCTTCCTTGATTGCTGAGCTTGTTGTCTGCTCCCACCAGCTTCCTTCCCTGATTGCTTACCTTATCTTGCAATCAATATCACAATTTTTTGCATTTTTTCTCTTTTTGTAACTCTCTGTTCATAAGAGATTTTATTTCTTTAGAATGAACATCTGAAGAAAGAATCCATGAAGTGATCCTAACTCTGAGGGTTATTTGTTTTGACAGAGGCAAAAGAATTGTGATTTTTGCTCTTGCAGGATATAACTAGATCATCAAGCACTACATTATATTTGCTGGGCCGATACAAGTTTGAATGATACTTGAGAAAAGTTTCTCCCACCTAAGGATGTAAGCAATACTTGTGTTATTTTATGCTTATATACTTATTTGATATTTTATCTTGAAAGGTAACCAAATGGGGAGATAAGTCCGTTCCAAAAGAATGGCTTGTATGTATCCATGAATTATTAATGCAAATTTTACAGATTGCAAGTTGGATACATTGATAATACACTGCACAGATTAAAGTCCCATAAGAACAAAATATGGGTATAGCAGTGATCAATATGATGCACGCCTGTTGCGTAGCAAATGATGTGGATTGAAGTCCCGAAAGGACAATCCTTTGACATGTCAATATTGATATTGTGCACGCCTAATGCGTAGCAAATTGTATGGGTTAAAGTCCCATAATATGGGTTAAGGTCCCAGAAATTAATTGACATGTATGTATTAATCTGTGGCATGCCTGCAGCATGATAGATATATGGGTTCTAAATGTTCCAACTCCCTAAATGGAGATTATCCACGCCCTACTATAAAATAACGCTCCATTGGAGGTTATAATCCACATTCTCACATAATAAAAGCCCCCTGAAGTGGCTTGGGTACCCAAAAGCAAAGAAATGCTTATAATTGATGCATGCGCATGCACATGAGAATGGTGGGATCATGAATTGATGAATGACAAATTTTGATTTTGGAGTAGCTACTCAAATCATCAATGGGCTGTGTTGATTGGAACCACGTTCAATTATTAAATGTCGACAATATCATTGGCCAAAATGGAATGAGGCAATTCCATTATAGATGAGAATGAACGTGAAAGAACAAACCCACAGTACGAACCCAAAAAGATGTTAATATTGAAAGTTATACTTGGGTGTTCGGAATAAAAGGGAATATACCTACTTTGTATGACACAATGTTTTTTTGGCATAAACAAGGAATGTTGGGTTTTCTCCATATTTATAGATTCAATTGTGCCCCTTTATTGCACATTTACGGAGACCAACATGTTATCTTTAAGGGTTATTAAATGCACGGAGCATATCACCAGAAGCGATTCCCTAAAGATGTATAAATAGCTGGGTTAAAGCTATATAATGTGTCATAAAGTTTAATCCCTTTAAACAAAATCCTTGAAAGGATTGAAATTGCATGAAGCAAGTCCCTGAATGACATGTGCCTGAAGCACAAAATCTGTACTCAATACTAATGTGCATAAATTGCCTCAGTGAGTACATTGATTATAATGTGTTTGCAACACATTAAAGCTTCTGAAGAGTTCAAGAAATATTTGTCTTGACTTAAAGATCGAGCATTATGCCAATGAGATTCTTGCTTATACTAAGAAAGTATTGAAGTATTTTTATGAGGATTATCCGTTGGACACTTTAAGGATTTTCCGGAAGTATATTGGACCGGACATCATATTTTCCAGATAGAGCTCAACTCCATCACCATCATTTTGGGATGATGTGAGGCATATTTGATGCTATCTAAGCATAACACCATATACGGGCATATTTTTGAGTGAACTTATAAATAGCCCAAGTGTTATTAGATATGCGGACTCTGGAAATCTCTATGGTCGCTTACTGGAAAAAGCTAGTCATGAAGTTTTCAGGGGGAGATATTCATCAGGGAGAGCGTGGTATTAATAAAGACCTTCATACACTATTGACTCACAGAAGCAGTGTCAACTATGATATTCAGAAAGCTGATCAACAGTATGGCTTAAAGATATTTTGCCAAGCATCAGGGGGAGCGTGCTGTCAATAAAGACCTTTACACACTGTACTCTTTTTCCTTCGTCCAGGTTTTTATCCCACTGGGTTTTTCCTGGCAAGGTTTTAACGAGGCAGTGTCGCACGCATGTCAATATACACAGAATTTTATGTTACACATGGTTATGTACTCTTTTTCCCTTCGACCAGTTTTTGTCCCACTGGGTTTTTACTGGCAAGGTTTTTAACGAGGCATATTCCGTATCATTTGTGGTCTCCAAGGGGGAGTGTTGTAAATGATAAGGTGGAGCCCACCACATGGGGCTTTGCCTACAAAAGGGTTCACCCCTCATTGTAATTGTGATATACAGATAATACTGAAGAGAGAACAAGAATTCTCTGCTCCTAAATTCTCTCCTCAATTCTTTGGTTTCATAACATATACGGATTATCTTTATTTGTTCCTTTTCTTTCGGGTGAAATATATGGGCAAAATCAATTCGAAGGGCAATATGGTCATTTGAATATTTAAATAAAGCTAGTACCTCCATGCTGCAAACCTGACCTGGGACCACTGAAGTACTTACCTTTGTTGTGTTAATTCCATTTAACCATTTACCAACTATCAACCTAATCCAACTTACCCCCGAACTAAAAAATTTACCAATTTAGCATCCGAACTAAGAGAGGTGTATTCAATTAAGATTTTAAAAGAGTTGAATGGAGTTATAAAGTTTATAAAGTTCAATATATTTCAATTGATTTCTATCAACTCCACAAAGAGTTTGATTAAATTCCTAGATTGATTTTAATGGTGTTTGTTTGAGTTTTATTATAGATTTTAAAAAAGTTTATTAGAGTTCTAAATTATTTTTTTTGGGCTGTTTATCGTTTTTCTAGATTTTCAAAAGAGAAAAGTACATTTACAAAAACATTTTGTAAAGAACTTCCAAACCATATATATCCAAAGGAAAAAAAAACAAAAAAAGGCATCTATTTTGTTCAAATGTGCAACCAAATAAGGATTTATGTCTGCATGTTTATGAAAAATGCGCAAAAGTAAAAACATAAAAGTAATTTCATGTAAAAAAAAAAGATAAGTAAACTATAATTCTAAATGCATAAAACGAATAAGTATCTACTTCATTGCTCATCTTTGGCTCCCGCCATTCATAGCATCTCTCCACATATCTGAAGATATCCCAACCCTCCATTGGTAATTAGCATTCTCGCGTTGTTGTTCTTGGGTTTGAAAAACTTGGTCATAATTATTTCCCTCATTTTCTGGTGATGATGACGATGCTGAATGCTCGTTATCTTCTTCAATAGGAAATTCATTAGAACAACTCTCCTTGCGGAGAAAATTGTGCAACCCTGCTTCTGTTGCCATCAACAATATCTTAATGGTTTCAGAATCATGTTTCTCTAATTCTTCGTTGTCCATTTCCTCTTCTTCCTCGATTTCTTCATTCCATAGTACTTCATCTACTTCTTCCATCTCCATTAATAACCACACAAAAAATCTAAAGTGCACATATAACATTGTAACACAAGCAATACTCATAAGTTAAAACAAATATGAAGACAAAACTATATAGATTTTAACATTAAAACTATAAAGATTAAAACAAATCTGAAGATAAAACTGAAAAAGCATAAAGGCACATAAAACACAAGCAATACTCATAAGTATCACACATAAACAGTACCCAAATAATTAATTCTAGGCCAATGTTCAACAAATTCCAAACTAATAAAGTCTTAACACTTCTCCAAAATTCCAAACCAAAGTCTTAAAATATTTTAAACCAACATGATAAAAATAGTTTTAACCAAAGTTTCAACATAATCTAAAATGGTAAACATAATCTCAAAGAACCACACTCATTCCATAAATGAATTCTCTAATTTCACCCTTACCTTTAGATTTTTTATTATTCCATCCAAAGTTTCGTCAAAATTGACACGTGAGTATCACGTGGGACAAATTTTGGAGGGCAATTTGGACCTCACATGAGTGGGATCCATATCAAAGCCAAATCATATCCATCTCCTTTAGAATCCCCAAATCAAATTAGGGATGCAACTCAAAAATTCGATATAGTTAAGGATTTAGACTTCATACCCAAAAAGATCGTATATTTGGGGTGGAGAAAAGTCAGAAAGGTGCGATTGTGGTTAGACACTAGGTTGGGTTGAGAGAGGGCGACTGCTACAAAGATGCCTTTGAAAGTCAGAGATGGTGGGGAAGCTCCTTTTTACGGTAAGTGACTTTTTCTCCTTTTCTCTTTTGTGTGATTCCTTTATCTTTTCTCTTCTTTCTTTTCTTTGATTTTTTTTGTCTGGGTTTGATATCGTATTGTAAGGACATAAAACAATTAAGCATGTGATAGTGGTCTTACATTTGTCGTGTGGTTGATCACAATGTATGCATAAGATGATAGTCAAGATGCAGATCAGGCCTCCATGTATATGGGGGTAATGTGCATTGGATTGACGGTCAGGATGCAGATGAGGCCTCTATGATGGAGTTATATAGTTATGTTGTACACTTTGGATATGACTTGAATAATGTTAACTAACCATTTCAAACATAGGACAAGGGGTTGGGTTCAGTTAAAAGAAGACAGATTATTTGGCAGCCATTAATTTGGTTAAAAGTAAACACATTTTTGCCTTATACCTATATGAGAAGATAGTAGTTGACCCCATATGAAAGTGAAGCAGTTTTCTTACCTAACTCAAATACTGAGTTCAAAGATGCAGATGTTGAGGTTGAAGATGTGGGGGAGTATGAATCAGATGTTGAAGAAGAAGATGTGAGGGAGTATGTTGATGTTGAAGATGTGAGGTTGGAAGAACAAGAAGAAGAGTATGAGGGAGGAAATGGTGATGCTGAATATGTTGAGCAAGATATTGAGGGTAATGGAGAAAAAGTTGAAGATGGTGAGGAAGAAGAAGATATAGAATATAGAGAAACTGATTTTGAACAAACTGACGAGGAAGATGACAATGCCTTTCATAGCTATGTGGTAATTGAGAAAGTTGGTGATAAAAAATAACTAGGTGAGGTTGAGACTGATGAGTATGACACAGATGATTTTGAAAGTCTGAGTGAAGGAAAAGAGGTTGAAGAAGAAGGTAGGAAAAGGGAACTTAAAGCTCCAAAGTTCAAGCAATACAATAAGGAGCATGATTTATTGGATCCAAAATTCCATATAGGGATGAAATTTCCTACAATTCAGGATTGTAGACAAGCTATTAGATATTATAGTATTGCATATGGTAAAAAAAATAAAGTACTTGAAGAATGAGCCTTATATGGTGAGACTTGTTTGTGATGATGCACCCAAAGGAAATGAAGAGTCAATTAAGGATTTAACAACAACAACAAAAAGACAAGGTTGAGGATGTGACCCAAAAAAAGATAAGGCCGAGGAAGAGGATTTGAATTAGGCTTGTCCACGGCTACTTTTTGCTTCATTGGTTGGCAAATGACCTACAGTGAGGGTTAAGACCTACAGTCCAACCCACACTTGTGGTAGAGATCAGACAAGTAGGTTTGCCACATCAAGTTGGTTGGCAGATAGGTTTGATGGGGAACTGAGGTTAAATCTGAAGATGTCAGTGCCTGATTTCATGTAATTAGTTAGGAAAAACGGTTGCCTAGATATCTCTAGGGATCAAGTATACAAGGCTAAGCAACAAGCTAAAGACATGATAGAATGGAGTATTGCAATCAATATGCTCGGCTGTGGGATTAATGTGAGAAATTGAAGAAGCAAAATCCAGGAAGCACAATTCTTGTGAAGACTTCATTGCGAGGGAATGATCTCATTTTTTTGGGGATTTACATATGTCTTGCTCAGTTAAGAAAAGAGTTCATAAATGGGTGCAAGACAATAGTTAGGTTTGATGGGGCACACATTAAGGGGCCCCACCCATGTCAAATACTAAGTGTTGCTGAGATTGATGACAACAATGATGTAATAGCATATACAATTGCATAAACTGAAAGAAGAGTTATATGGACCTAATTTTTAAAGTTATTCTTCAAGGATGTTGACATTACAATAAGTGGGGCTGGTTGAGTGTTTATTACAGACAAGCAAAAGGAGTTGGGCCAAGCAATTAAGAGCTTAATGTCACAAACATTTGAACCAACTACACTCCAAGTCACCAGCAGTTCACTAATGTGTGGATGTAGTCATTGCCACAACTTTGGAACTGTAAGAATGTGAAGGTAAAAAGTCCAACATTGGAAAGTTAGAAAACCTTGCAATGGCTTACAAGGAGTTGGGCTACTCCCCCCCATAGCTAATTGGTTTTGGGGTGGAACTTCAACTTCCTTCATAGTATCAGAGCTAGGTTAGCCCACTTATGAAAGTCTAATAGCCAGACGTGCTCCTTGTCACCTAAGATGTGTTATTAATGTGTTAGGCTTGAAAAGTCACCACACGTGTAGGCATGTGAGAATGTAAAGGTAAAAAGTCCCACATTGGAAAGTTAGAAAACCTTTCAAGGGCTTATAATGAGTTGGGCCACTCCCCCCATTGCCAATTAATTTTGGGGTGAAACCTCAACTTCCTTCATGGTATCAGAGCCAGGTTAGCCCACAAGTGAAAGTCCAACGGCCACACGTGCTCCACGTCACCCTATATGTGTTATTCATGTGTTAGGCTTCAAAATTCGCCACACGTGCAAATGCATGTGAGAATGTGAAGGTAAAAAGTCCCATATTGGAAAGTTAGAAAACCTTGCAAGTGCTTATAAAGAGTTGGGCTACTCTCCCCCATTGCCAATTGGTTTTGTGGTAAAACCTCAACTTCCTTAAAAGACCACTCCCAGAACCAAGTCCTCAAAACAGCAACAAATGGCGGTACAATAACCTCAAGGTTCTGTTTACTTAGAGGCTTTCTATCCTAGTCAACAACATGATATAACTGCAAGAAACAAGGCAACAATAATGTAACAATAAATAATAATTGGTAAACAAAGCAACCACAATATCGAATTTTCAAGGAGTGCGTGGATCGAAAGCAATATAAGACTCTGATATACAGTCTAAAACTCATACATGTTCATGATTGACGATTCACATTGCAAAATGAAACAAGTGCATCAAAGGAAAGAATTTTCAGTTATTAAGATTTGAATTTGAATACAAGACTCATATAGCAACAATGACTTGCAAAGAACATTTACATGAGGAAACGTGAGCAGCCTATGAATTCGAGTCATATATTAGCAACTACGTGCTGCAAAACAGCAATTAGAAAATGAAACATAAGCATCCTATGATCCTATAACAACCATGTGTTGCAATTACACTCTAGGAAGATGAACAACAATATAAGAAGCAGACCCTATAAAAACAGCAGTAAAATTCAACACAAATATTCAATGTAGACAATTAGGGGCAGGGGTGGGGGGAGCAGGGTTGAATCCTCATGAGCAGACTATAGCCTTGACATCCTTTTCTGCCATTGGTAAGTGAAATTGGACGATAGCCTCTTTGTTTTTTAGGAAGAGCATGTAGACTCTATTGTTGCTCCCAAAGAACACAAGTGGAGTAAAGAAAGCAATTTTAGCCTTGAAGACTGTATAGGGGGTCCATTCCCAACTCAAATGTTCTTTTTGCACAAGAAGCATCACAACAAACTTGTGTTTAACATGGTTCTAATTGTCACAAATTGCTAACTTCTTTTGGAAATCAAGCCCAATTCTTATGATTTGGGGATTCAACTCACTGGGTATAAGTGGTAGCTAATGAAAGGTAGAAGCTTCAATGTCTTGGCTAATTATATTGTCATTGGTAAAAGAGGAAGTCTTCCAATACATTCGACCATCATCAATAAAGATTCTATGACCCAAAGTAATGAATGACAAATTACAGGGTTGGGATCTTGGGCTTGTCCAAGATCCACCCTCATCATAGGACACAACTTGAATCGGTTGTGTTGTCCTTCAGATGGGTCTCATCCTCTTTCACCTTCAAAATGAAAGGTGCACACTATGGATTCTCTGCATAGACATACACCATTTGGTGAAAAGTCATTGCCCTTTTCTTCTTACACTGAATGACATGTTGTTTTGGTTCATCTTCCTCCTCTGGGATATAGTTGAAAATGAGCCTTGTTGTGTTTTTGGCTCACCATTTTGATGTAGGGAAGCGAAGGAAGCAAGCAACAACAACAAAAAGATGAGCAAAGGTCGGTTTGCACAAAGACTCCTAGTGGCTGCAAGGTTTTTAATATATTTTAAATGGGTTTTCGTATTTCTAGCAACTCTAGGACGTAGCTCATATTGAGTGAACCTCGTCAACAAATTCTTGTGTTGTTGTATGTTTGTTTACTTTTGTCTTTCTCAATCGCATCTATATTGTTTCACACTTGTTCTTACTTTTGTCCTAACACCTAAGTAGGTGGTTCTACAAAATGCAAGAAAATAAAACACATCTAAATCAAAAATATTGCCTAGAATTCTACTTATAGGCAAATATATTCAAGTATGACCTGAAATATGGATCCAACCATAAACCACACAATGTCAAGCTCTTTACACTCCCTCATGTAAAGGAATTAGAGCATAAATGATCCCAATTACTATTTGCTCTAATTACTTTACTAGTGTGATATATATTTTTAAGGTTAAGCGCATCCGCAATGGACTCCTTAACCACCTCATTAAATTAAATTTAGGGAGAAAGTGAGAAAACTCACCTCCAACTATGCGCCCTATCTAGCTCCTACAATAGAGAGAAATGGACTCCTAGTGTCTCCTTATAATTTAATGAATATTTTAAATATGTAATTAATATTTCCACATATATATTATTATTATTATTATTATTATTATTATTATTATTATAGAGATGGACCATTTATGTTGAATTAAAAAATAATTATAGCATTTATGACTCCTTAAATTAGAAAGTATAATTGAAGTTGAAATTTTATAGAGAACTCCTAAAATAGTTTTGGTGTATTTTAAGTTAAATTTTAACTAAAAAATAGAGAACATGATTGTGAATGTTACATGTCATCAATATTATTGATACTATCAATATTTTGACTTTATAATTGTCAATATGTAATTGATACATCGTTCATACTCATATCAACACTCTTAATTAATTACATTACAAGAGAACGAGTGTTTGAAATATCTTAAACTTATATTAATATTTGTATGATAAATTACTTTTTTTGGTCAAGGTCAAGGATGTGAACTTCAATCACTGCTATATTCATTGAATTTATTTATTTATCTTTTTTTTTTTTGTGGTTGCCAAAATTAAAAAGAGGAGGAGGAAAATTCATACACACAGTATTGTGAGGGTTTGAATTCAAGACCATTTGAGAGCACATCAAAAAAATGAATCAATCCAACTAACACCGCATTGGTATCTACTAAATTTGTTCACCTAATATTATTGAAAGATTTATCGTTTTTGTTCAAAAAATAAATTCGCGTTTCTCATAATTTTTTTTATCGGGCAAAGTCTAAAACTAATTTTCTGACCAAAAAAAAGAAAAACTAATTTGGAGCGTTACTCGGCTCCCGCGCTGCGGTGTGTGCTTCAATCACCCATTACTGAGGTAATGTCCTATTAGGACTTGCCATGTCAACAACAGGGGTCCCACAACAGGCACCACCGTGAAATATTTGGACTTTCCAAATTTTCTATTCTACTGGGCTTTAAATAGAGGGTTTCACTTCTTCAGACCCAAAAAATAAAAGAGAAATAAAGAAAGGAAGACGCTTTTCACTTCTCAGCAGGGTTTAAGAACAGAGAAGCAGCAATCGGTTTCTTCTAGGGTTTTATGAAAATTCTCTAAGCGAGCTCTTACTGTTTTCTCTGCCAAACACAAATGGCGTTCTGGGGTGAGTTAACCTTCTTTTTTTCGAAAAACAAAAATGAAAATGAAAGAAATGAGCCTCTTGATTTCTGAAACTATGTCAAAGAAAAACATGGAAGTACAAAAGAATGAATCTTGTGAACTATGATGAATTGGTTGAAGGCTATTTGGTTCTTTCAGGTCTCAAGAAATTGAATTTTATAATTATTTTTTCCCAATTTTAAATTTTTAGTAATCTTTTGGTTTTTCAATCATATGTGTGGTTTTGATTGTTGCACTGGGTTCTCTTCAATAATATTCCACGTAGCAATAGACTTTCTTCAATAATGTTCCACATAACAATAGACTTTCTTCAATAATGTTCCACTGGGTTTTCAGTCTTATGTGTGGTTATTGATTGTTGCAGGAACTGAAGTGAAACCCGGAAAGCCTTTCGCTCATATCTTTGATGGCTTGAAAGGACGGCTTCACATTTCAGTGGTAATGCATTTAATAGAATGAGTTCTTGGTTTCCTTTGTTTTTAAAATTCTTTCAACTTTTTATGCTGGGAATTTACCAAAGATGGGTTTTGTGATGATGCCTATGGTTCATTTTCTAGGAATTTTTTTAATAGAAACCCTGCCTTTTTGTGGGTTAGGTTAACTTTGTACTAGAATTTAGTTCCAATTGTATATATGTGGTGTGAAAGTTGAATAGGTTTTGATTTTGAGGTATCCTGAACTTGGTTTTAATTGTTTGGGTCAATAATATAAATAATAATGTATGTACATATTACTATACACAGGCAACATTGGGGACTGGGACAGCAACCAAAAAAAGCATACTTCAGTGTAATGTAGGAAACAAGAGTCCAGTTTACCTGTGCTCATTGTTTCCTGAGAAGGCTGAATCATTGCAAATAAATGTGGAATTTGAGGAGTCTGAAGAAGTCATCTTCTCAGTAATTGGTCCTCGGAGTGTTCACCTCTCTGGCTACTATCTTGGTGGTCATCGGCATCGCAATTTAGATGATAATTCGTATCCTTTTGTTGAGTTGGGTTACTGTTTAGACCTTTATTTTTTTTATCTACTTAATATTTTGGTCAAAAGTTCTATGTTTTTACTGCAGTACTGCCTAATTAGTTACTGAGACAGGAAAAGAAAATAATTATAGGATTTGTTGCCTTTTTTTTTCGGTTTCCAACAAATGGGGACCAGTTTTTTTTTTTTTTTTCAGTTGATGAGGTTTTTTTTTTCCCCAGTTTTCGAAGCAAAACTAGATGGTTTTGTGTTATGAACTTTTTTTGTTGTTGCAAGTTATGGGCATTTTTCATTGTCTGGTTCATATGAGATTCTCTTTCTTTTCCCTTTACTATGATGCCAAGAGAATCCTATGGGGAAGATATTGCTGACTCAGAAACACAGAGATCCGTTAACAGTGAAGAAGATAAGTATGATGATAGTTTTATTGATGACGATGACCCAGAAGTTTACCCATCTTCTCCTGTTTCTGATAGTGGAGGTATGCGTTACCAAAATATTTGCTTTGAATTTTCCCACTACAAATTGTAGCATGCATGAGTTTTAAAGTGTGGTCAGTGGCAGTGGCTCTACGGCATTATTTTGGTGTTTGTTGTAGACAACATACTCATGTTCATCTACATTGAGTTGAGAGGAATATTTCACCATTTTTGGTCTCTGCGTCACATTTGCTCAGCTTACTGGCTTGCATCTTTAGTTTTTCTCTTTTTTTAAGTCAATGTCCTCATAAAGATGCATCATTGATGAATTTTTGCAATCTTATTCTGAGATATTTGCTCCATCTGTATTTGTAGATTCTGGTTCTGGTTATCCAGAGGAGGTTTCGAATAAGAAGAAACCTCAGAATGGGAAGGGCGGCTGCAGACGACTTAGAAAGATGTACCAACTGAGTGAGTCAGAAATGGAAAGTGAAGATGAAGACAGATGTCCGATTGCCTCTTTGAAGACAAAATCCGCTTCAAAGAGCACAACAGAGGAAGTGGAAGAAAAAGTTGAGAAGAGAACCGTTGATACCAGCAGCAAGAAGACAGAGGATGGTGTCTTTAATGCTACTGAATCAATCAAAGATGGTGATGATGTGGATGTAGGTGGTCAGTCGAAAAGGTATTTGTCCTGCTTAACAAGATAATCATGGCGACTTCACTTGTTTAAGAGAGTGATCCCTCTATCACAAACTAAGTTTGTGCACTCATATTTATTAAATTAGGTAAATTTATTAGCTCTTATAGCTTGTTAGTGTTTATTGTTATGCAAATTGAACACAAGAAGAAATATTGAAAAAAAAACATCAACTACCAATATTCTGAGATTTTCTGTATTACAGCATGATAAATGAAGCTTAAAGAACCAAATTATATTGCAATTTACCTTTAATGCTGGCATTGATATCTTCTAAATCATATGCTAGCTCGGGTAGTAGCTTGTCTGACATCTAGATTGCCAAATTGAGTTATTGATCCTTGTTCGTCATCTTGATTGCCAAATTTAAATGCAGGCAATTTGACCTTCCAGTAGATCCAGTGTCACCTTCTTCTGAAGTAGGCCCTGAAAATGGTGGAACACCAAAGAGAAAAAGGAAAGAACGGCCAAAGGAGGAGAAATCACTTGAAGCTGGTCTACTTGAAAAAGAGGATGAAGCCCAGAAAGATGAGGCAAGAGCTGACAATAGGACCCAGAATTTGTGTGTGGAAGATGGACAAGAGCTGAAGGTGTCCAACAATAGGTGAGTCCTTTTTGCTTCCTTTGCCTCGAATATATACATTCTCGTGTCCTGATACTTTGTAGTGTGCATACTATGTCTTGCAGTTGGGGAATTTACTGACATTGATGTTTCTTGGTCTTGATTTTCTTTATATTATTGATATGCCCAAGCAGCAAAGCTAAAGTGCCAGATAATTTCTCGAAGCCTTTAACAGAGGTCGTCCCCGAATATGGTGAAAGACCAAAAAAGAAAAGGAGGAAGAGGGTGGAGGAGAAAACATGTGAGGTTGTCAGCACTAACCCTGATAATGTTGTCAAAGAGGATAAAGGCCAGCAGGATGAGTCAAAGGGTGACATGTGCCAAGATCTGCCAGTGAGAAGTGAACAAAATCAGAAGTCGGCCAAGGATGGGTGAGTAGTACTGTTATGTTGTTTTTTGCTTTTGATATTAAAGTATGC
This sequence comes from Prunus dulcis, assembly GCF_902201215.1. NCBI lineage: Eukaryota > Viridiplantae > Streptophyta > Magnoliopsida > Rosales > Rosaceae > Prunus > Prunus dulcis. The sequence goes on from NC_047651.1 coordinate 15,938,962, forward strand.
CAAGATATGGAACTTTTGCCCCAGGTGTATCTCAATCTCACAAGATATTTTCTTCTCATCCCTTTTACCTTGATCTTGGAAATAGCATGACAGGACAAGACCAAAGAAATGGATTGTGTAATTATAATATGCACATCCATATCAGGCCTTTTGCATATGCACACGTGCAGTCAGGAATGCATTTGCGCTCCTGAGTGTAGACACATTTTTCATCTGTCAAAAGGAATGCAATTTCTATTGATCAAATATGTATTGTCCATTATTATCTCCTGTGTGGGAAAGCATGGGCAAGTTAAACATCTCCCTACGGCACTCAATTCCATTATCTATGCAATTTTCAGGCCATATATCTGTTTATGTGTGATTTTACAATAGCTATCCCATGATTAAGTATAAAATTGTCTGTCCATTTTTCCAGGAGTTCTGGCCATTATTCAGATAGATTTGTTGATGGTCAATCTGATGAGAAGAAAGTTAAAAAGAAGAAAAAAAGTAAAACCCAAGCACATGGGGAAGCTGTGAACACATATGTACCTCCCTTGGTGGCAGAAGAGAACGCTGATGCCAAGCCATCTCAACTTAGGACCTTCCCAAGTGGATTGAGTATTGAGGAGTTAGAAGCGGGAAAACCAGACGGGAAAATTGCCACTTCAGGGAAAAAGGCACGTCTATTTGAATCCGTAGTTGATCTATTTCATTCTGATTCTGATTTTAAATTTGTTTGTTTGTATCTAACCTTCCAATGCATAATGGTAGCTTAGAATAATATTCTTTACTCTGAACATTTCTTCAAGAGCAAAATTAAAGTGAAGGATTAACGGAATGTTGATTGTAGTAGCTCTGTTTGGTTTCAGATCTGCGTTCACTATGTTGGCAAGTTGAAAGAGAATGGAAGAGTAATTGACTCAACTGTTGGCAGTGCTCCTTCCAAGTTTCGCTTAGGTAATTACTGATGAGATAAAGTCGTACTTTTTACCAAAAAATTGTTCTGCTTTGTATTTACAACTGTTGCTTCTTGCAGGTCAGGGAAAAGTTATAGACGGCTGGGATGTTGGTCTTGATGGTAATTATGTAACTTGATTTGTATTTTGTAACTTGGTCTTTTGTTGAATAATTATAATTGCTTTTTATTTCGTTATTTCAAAACTCTTGTGATGCATGCATGATTCTCAGGTATGCGAGTTGGCGAGAAAAGAAGACTTGTTATCCCACCACCAATGGGGTATGTCTTTAGAACGTCAGCTAACTGATTTCCTTTTGTACATTTCTTTCTTTACAAACTCACTACTTGCTCTAAATGCTGGCAGCTTTGGGAGCAATGGAGATGGTAAAGACGTGCCACCAAACGCATGGCTGGTATACGATGTTGAATTACTGAAAGTTCGTTGAGTGATCGATTCTACTGCCTCCGATACCGGCTTTTGTTTTTTTCTTTGTGCAAATTTTGTAATTTTTCTCCCCCTCAACAAATGCAAAAGAATGGCGGGAGTAGCAAAGTAGCTCAGTATAGTTTTCAAATGCCAACTTGTGGGAACACCCTCAAGGCTTTGTGATTGAAAGCTGGCTTTTGTGACCTTAAATCATTTTGTTTTGTTCTCTCCTTTTGGGTTCTTAATCTTCACTGAACCACACACCCAAATGTAAAAGGTTTTTGGATCAATACACTGCCAGAGAAATTACAACCGAAACATTCTATGTTGTTGAGCAGCAGGCTGTGGAATGGAACCAGCCATTTAACGAGAGTGTGATTTTGCTTACCTGCCTAATCATGGTGTATCATTATCATTTCATTAATTAGGCAATCGGCCCAATATCAGATCATATATTAGAAGGAAAATAAAAAGTGAAATTTCTATATGCAATATTCGTAATTAGTAATAAGCTAACTAAATTTTCTGGGTGTCGGTAAAAAAAAAAAAAAAAAAATTTGGTTCGAAAGTAATAATTAATTTTGTATTAAAATTTTCTTACTGGTGCAAGGGATTGGTTTTCTTGTTTTGAAGCTGTCAAATTTCTTTTAACCCTATTTAATCTTTTCTTTTTTGTCAGAAACCCTATTTAATCATTTCCACAATTCACCAATCAATTTTCGTCTCATATTTGTCTGCCATAGTTTACTCCAGTGTTGTGTTCTTCCATATAGAAGTGAAGCTTGGAGGAGAACAGAATGTTAGTTGTCTCAAATGTTTCACATTGGAAAGAAAAAAGGATGACAAAATGGTGCAGTTTTACTCTACCTTCCCTCCTCACCCTAAAACCCTAAGAAAAACCTAGATGATGGAAAACCAGATTATCTTGAATTCATCGATACAAAAACTATAAATCCAAAACCAAAAATTACCGCTACGAGAAGGACATAGGGAGCAAAGAAATAGAGACCACCAAAGATGGTTACAAGCGCAAGAATGATAATCATCTCAGGTCCTACTGCATTGCCATTAGAAGTGCTGAAAACTTGGTCCTGAAGATGTGAAGCTCCATTGCTTGTGCTTGGATCTGTTGACTTTTTGTTGACTTCAATCTCTTCATCTTCCCAACCAGAAGAGTTTTGATCATTTGCCATGGATGTCTTGGGATCTTGGATCACTTGCTCTATGTGAGGGTTTTCGTTGTTGCATGCATCGTCTGCATGTGGATAATTAATTAATTACTTGATGAACATAAATAATATTTTGCACACTTGATCCAAAATCAAAGACAAAAACATTTAACTAAAAGACAATAAAGAAAGACTCAGAATAAACAAGTTACCGAGAGTATTATCAGAAGAAGTAATTAAGTTCTTATTTTCGAAAGAATCTTCGCCTATGGAGGAGTAGTGACGAAGACCCATTGCCATCAAGAAGAAAAAGATGACTGCAACTTTTGTGAAAGTCATGGATGACCTTAACACTCAAAACACACTACTTGGAATGGAAGGGAAGGACAGAGAGAAAGAAGGGGATAACACTCTTTTATAGGTGCACCATTGATTCTCTATCCATGACCAACAAGGAAAGAAAGAACTCATCATACTTTCCTGAAAATTATGGGGTTGAAAACTTAATTAATTTCTGTTTTTCTTTATTTGTGAAGGAGAAGAAAACAAAAAAGAGGAAAGCTTGGCTTAAATGTTATGAGTCAATGGGTTTATTGATTTGGAAATTATAAAAATCTTTAATTGCATAAACTGTCTGTATTTGGCACCCAGATTTAAATTTTGTCAAATCAATAGTCAACCCTAAACCATATACTCTATACCCGAAATTTTTTATGTAATTCTATCAAACTGTAATCTAAGCCTTCCATCAATATGTTTTAGGAGGAAAAGAAAAATTAGGGTTAATTTCTCCTAGTGCATTAAGCAAACCAAAGATACAGTGAAACTTAATTAAAGTGAGCCAAACCGTGCTTAACAAAACATAACATGTTCATGTTTCCACATTTCGTACTTCCAAGATATTTACAGATCAAACCCCACATCTTGAAACAAAATTTGGGTTCTGTACATTGATGCAACTCTCGCCAAATAGCCACAAGACACCAATTAAAGCACTCAAGCACTCATTCCATCTTTGGCTCTGATTTGACCAGAAAATTCCTAGCTTCATCATCCGTAACTTCACTGCATTGGGAACATATAGGGAAAAAAAAAATCAAATAAATGACTGCTGTAAGAAATGAGAAAGATACGATTGACTTGAAAACAAGCACTTGAAGAACCGGAAAGAGCATAAGGGTGCGAAACCTGTCTATAGCTTCTGTCTTTGAAATCAAGGTGAGCTCTTTGGATGCAAGAAATTCACAGAAACTGCCGAGGGCTTTCTCCTGGCAGAATATACACAGAGTGCGCAGAAAATCATTGAACTGTTTCGGTTCCTGCAGAGGACAAACTTTCTGAGGTTAATATGCAATTGTCAGGTAAGCCACAGCTGTCAAAGTACACCAGTACAAGTAAACTAAAATGACACTGAGTATGAATTTAAAACAACTTAAGTTTAAATTGTGAAGTGTCAGAAGGAGCCACTCCTCATTACAAGCTGAGGTGGGTAAATCACAAATTGATACGTCTTCATTTTCCTTTTCTTTTTTCAAAATAAGTCATTCTCCTTCTAAGTAGATATGCGTCAAATTGTGATTTATCCACCTCATTTTGTAAGATTAACTTACTCATTACTCACAAGGAGCCAAGCAAATTTTCTTTTATGGGGAGAGAGGAAAGGTCCTTTTTTCACAAAATTTAAGAAGAAGAAAAAAAAAAGGAAAAATGAATAAGTAAATAAAATAATAAAGGATAATCATGGAAGCACAAAAAAGACTTGCTCCAGTTTCGCATTTATTTAACATTGAAGAGAGAGAGAGAGAGAAAGAGGGAGGGACATACTTGCTCTAGGATGCAACCCTTGCGGAGGGCAATTAAGCATTCCAGTGCCTTGGGATAATTATCCCCTTCATAAGAGTCCTCTACTAAGTCGTGTATTTTGTTTTTCATATCCTTAATTGCTTTGCCAACCCACTGTGGGCTATCTCTACGATTGATCATAGCTTCAAAATCCTGGACAGGAGTAGCATCCCCAACTTTCTCAACCTTAACAGCAGAAGTATATTCGCTGGAGTTAGGTTCATCAGAAATGTCAGCATGACCCTCATTTGACCCAGTTGGCTTGTCTCGTAAAAATCGCCTACTTGATTTCTTCAGCTGCAAATCAGTTACACATAAAACTTGAATTTCTGTTATAGGATTGCCAAAGGAATATAAAAGATAGACTGCCTGCACGACAATGAGTAATGACCTTTGGATTCTCTTTGACTTCAAAACGGCTGCGACATACATCAAGAACAGATCCGTTTTGAGAAAGCAACTCTTTATCAGGTTCAGTAATCATCCTGAGAGTTTCATCGAGTGGAGGCACAGCTGCATCTGGGTGCCTTGATTTCAACTCGAGATGACGATAAAAGCGCTGAAAAAAATTATAAAATCTGCAATGAATGTCAATTGAAAACAATAAAGCAGTACCAAGGGAAACGACATCAGGAAGACCGGAACATATTATCACTTTAAATAAGCTTTTTGAAGATTTGGCTTTTAGAAACTCTTCAAAACATCTTAATTTGTGGCCTTTAATGCTATGTAGAAATTATCATGGAGGAAACAAGGAACCTGAAGATGGACAAAATTGCATGACTGATTACCTCAAGAACAGGATTTGGAGTTAAGCCAGGTGGCAGAGCCTCTTCTTTGCCAGGTGGTGCAAGATCAAACATCCTGACAAAGTCATCTGCAGCCTCTTGCTGTTGTTCATTTGGTTGCCATGATGCTGGAAAGTTATTGAAAGAAGGGAATTGAAATTCTCGAACATCCTCAGCAAAAGGGAGCACATTGAAGTAAAATGAATCAGGCTGCCAATAATAACAATAATCCATGCTGAATTAATAGGTATTAGGGAACCATGAAAAGCAAAAGTACTTCAATACAGCAGTCTGTTCAACTGCATATAGGGACTTGAGACTCACAATATTATCATTGTCAGAGACATTAGGTGTCAAGACCCCAACAACAACATTCCCTTGTCCTTGTCTCCAAACACAACGCAAAATTGCCACCTTATTCATATCTTGCATAGCTCTTGCTAGGGCAGAAACAGCAAGAATGGCTCTTGTATTACCCGGTTCAGGGATGAAAACATTGACATCTTTCATGTAATAGTGTCTATGATGTATGTAAGCATAGGGCAGACAACCCCCCCAAAAAAGGAAGAAAAAAGATCAAAACATTGTCATTTGAATTGATATTCAAAAACGAAACCATATGGTTAAATTCAAATTAAAGCAGATACAAGTTTACCGCATTATGTTTTTAGCATCAGAAAATCCCAGAAGCTTCACACCTTTTTCTGGTTTGAACTTGACAGCATCCCATTCAGCAGAGGATATGGGAATAACTTGAGGGCCATAACGATAACCTTTAATCCTCTGATCTGGAGGTACAACTTTACTAGGATCTTCAACACTTTTGTACTCAAAGTCCACTTTGACTTCATGTGTGGCAAATTTATCAGTTGGAGGCGCTTTATCAGAATATTTCTTCAGAGTGGGAAACTTCTCTTCCGATGTTTTCTTGTAAACCCATACCTGATTATCAATAATTATGTACAATAAGGTAAGAAGATGTATGATTGAATTTACTTTGACAAAACATAGGAGAGCTCACCTTAATCTTCATTTTGGGGCTAAGCTCAAGATCACCCCTGAATATTGTAACTGGAGATATTTTCCGAGTTCTGAGAGCACCTAGCAATGAAGTTGGACTCTCAACATGCACTAACTTCGCACATGTCTTCTTTGAAAATATACCCAATAGATTATCATTCTCATCCATTACGCTTTTATTTGCTTCCCCAGTAAGACTTCCTCTTACAACTATACTTTCCATTCTCATACCATGTGTATTCATGTGTTCAGCAATGGTGCTGACTTGATCTTCTTTAGTTCCTTCTAGCGGATATTTAATAGGGAATTGTGCATTAGTAAGCAGACAAAGACGTTTCTTTCCTTTGTATGTTTCTCCATATTTCTTTATCAGCATATCCATCCCAACAATTATAGCATCAAGAACTACCAACAAGGTCAAGGCCAAAGATATGAAAATGAGCAAATAATCAAGCACTTGTAAATTATGTTTCTGCTTATACAGGACCAATTTCCTTACTGAAGCAATTTCTTACACAATTAGATCAAAAGATTTATATTCATATGAGAATGACCAAAAACTTCATCAAACTAGAGAGAGAGAGAGAGAGAGAGAGAGAGAGAGAGAGAGAGAGATTGCCTTCTGACAGAATAAATGAAAATTGCAACCATACTCACACACGTTTCTATATACAAAATTCAAGCAATCCAGTATATAAATAGCCAATACTTATTAGTGTGTAATTATGTAAAAAGTTCATATGTAAAACTCTTATAAAAAAAATTTCGACCTTAAATCAAATAAATTGCAATTGGAAGGACTGTGAGACTAAGTTCAGGAAAAAAGTCTCAACCTTTTGAATCCAAAAGGAGTAAGAATGGAAATATTTTATGCAGAAGGTGCAGGCCAAAAAGAAATCACAATCATGAAAGTTTCACACACTAGGCTGTTGCACTAGAACAATAAAGGATACAATCACCATCATGAGTTCCTCGTGGGAGTTGTTGTAGAGTTTCAACAAGTTGCCCATCAACTACTTTGATATTTTGTAAAACCACCACATGCTCATATCCACCCACTTCCTTTGTTAGTTCATTTTCAGTTTCTGAGAGATCAAATAGCACCATTAATGAGTAATGCTCCTCCGAAAGCTACTAAAGATTTAAATTATAATACAATGGAATTACTGAAATGCAGATAGCAACCAGAAATCACAGACAAATTAAGTATAATCATTTAACATTGTAATTGCTGTAACTTATTTCATACAAAGCTAAAGGGTACCTTCTGTTCCAAACAAAACTACTGCTACTTCATCATATTTGCTGTAAATCAGCTGCAAAAACAAAATGGGGATTAACAAAATTCGATTAACATTGTAAAAGCAGCATTACAATAAAACCACCAACCACTCACCTTCTTCTCTGCTAGCATAGAGCAAACTTTTTCTATCTCTGGAAGAGCTTTGTGCATTGATGGACTGACATCGATCAACAAAACCATGGCGTCCTAATCCCGAATACATGACCAATATTGTTAGCTTGAATATAAAAAACCTGAAAAGAAGTTACCCAAATTTAAGCAGCCTTAAAACCCTAAACCCTGTACAGATAGCAATACAGTGTATCATTTGATTTTGACATATCGTAGTTAATGGTCTTCTATTTGAAACCTTCAGAACCCAAACAGCCCAAACCAAATTGAAACAATAAAAATAATAATTTAAAAATAAAAAAAAATAGAAGAGTATTTTAGACAGTGGAAGGAAGAAGAAGAGCTTTTACTTGAAGAATAAATCAGAAAGAAGAAAAGTTAAGAGCTTTGTTACCTTGTTTCGAGCCATTGAAGAGGGAATTGGTAAAGCTTGTCGCGGAAGTTGGGTTTTGTTTCAAATGGTCTGAATGTTGCTGTGTGACTGTGATGTTCTTTCTTCTTCCCGCTTTTGGGTTGGGAAATGAAATTGCCAAAATTACTTCGTGGCCCCACAAAAATTTGATTATTATATTCAAGCCCTTTATATCAATCAAATAAGGATTTTGATGACCCAGACCACCTATCCTTAATCAAAATTTAATAGTTGGCATTATCAAATCTAAAAATGTAAAACATACAATTGGAGTTCATAAAATTTCAACTCAAGACGTTATTTAAAAAAATTTAAATTGGCATCATTATATCATGAATTTGAATTAGGTTGAAGTGCCAATGAAAAACTCATTATATTCCTTATTTATTTCATTATATTCCTTATTTATTTACTAATATTTGGTTTTATAAATAGGAAAGATTATCACGACTCACCTCTTAATTGAAATGTCCATCTTAAAGTAAATTTTAGAGTTTGTTTAATAGCACTCATTTACAAACCATATGCATCATGTAAATCTACTTATTCGATGAGTACCTTAATGATCACCAAATGTAATGATTTCATTATGAGGAAAAGTGGAAGTTTATCTTGAATTATAAATTTATATTTCTGAAAATTCATGAGTGTGATTCTTGATTTCTTACGTGCTCCACTCATATATATATATATATTTAATATAATTAATATTAGGGTGAGGGAATTGAACCTATAACCTCGAGTGCACGGATAAATTGTGTTAACTACTTGAGTTACATGCCCTTTGCTCCACTCATATTTTGATTCCGAAAGTGTTAGTAAGATAATGACAGTTCGAAACCAATTGAAAGAAGGTCTAAGTAGAGACTCAAAGCCCACATGCACCCTCCAACCCAGAAAGCCCCTAACCCACTTTCAAAGCCCACATTAGGACCCAAGAAGAGTTTAGAAAGAAATAAAAGCAAAAGTGAAACATGTGATGATAAAAGAGGCATAACACAGACGCTCAAGATTGCAGTTGCAAACACACAGAGGCAGGGCACAAAGAAACAGAGACTTCAACAGAACAAGAGAGAGAGACAGACCAAAAAACAATGGCTTCCATGGCTTACCCAACAAGCTCCTCCTATAACTACAAGAATTACAACAAAGCTTACAGAAGTTTCACCACTCCCCATATCCTAGTTTCTCAGCAGCAGCAGCAAAATGACCAAAAACCCAGTGACCCAATTGGTCGAAGGTGCTTATCTCTCTCTCTCTCTCTCTCTCTCTCTCACACACACACACACACAAAACCCGCATGGTTTTTTTTTAAACCAAATTGTCTAACAGAAACATTGCATTGAAAAATTTGAAGGGAAATAATACTAAGGAGCAGCGAATTGGCAGTGGTAGGAGCCATCTTCAACTTCAGGTACTTGTCCTCTGCATTCATTTCAACTCTTTTTTATGCTTCAATCTTATCTCTCCCTCAACCTCATGACATTTTTGGACTCACTATAATTAATTGTTATGATTTTGGTGGAATAATTTTGATGGGTGGGTGCAGTGGTAAAAAGCCAGATTATCTTGGGGTGCAGAAAAATCAACAGGCTTTGGCACTTTGTCCAGCTACTAAGAATTGCATATCAACCTCTGAGAATGTCTCTGACCTTATCCATTATGCCCCACCTTGGTATGCTTCTTCTTCTCTCTCTCTTTCTTAGATTGATTAGGGAGATGGATTCAGATTTTCAGAAGCTTTACCAACTTCATTTGTTTATTTTATTATCTTCTATCACCACTGGGATTGGTTGGTGGTGTCACAAACCCAAATCCATGGAATGATGACATAGTGGAACTTTGACAAAATCGAGGGTCAAAGAAGGAAGGCTGTAAGCCACTAAGCTTGTAAAGGAGGAGGGCCATGGCCCATGTGGGAGCCAAAGCCAATGACCTCGTGTTCAAAATTTCCCCTCCCACCACCGACCATTTTAAGTAAAATGTGTTGCATGTGGTTTTTTTTTCCTTCCTTCTATTACAGGAACTACAACGGGGGTAGGAAGAAGCCAGTCAACAGAGAAGTGGCTATGGAGGAACTTCTCCAAGTGGTAAAAAGCATTTCAAACATGTTTGCGTCCTTGGTAAAAAGCATTTCAAACATGTTTGCGTCCTTATCATCTATGGCAACTTAAAATCCAATGATTTATGGCCATTGGACTTTTATCAGCAAAGATCAATTCTGAAATGTTTGTTTTGCAGATTAAATCAACAAAGCCGGACAAGTTCACGCCGCGGATTATGGAGATAAAAAATGATTATGTGCGAGTGGAATACGAAGGTCCCATCCTAGGGGTAGGTGTGACTCATAACCTCAATGTGTGTGTGGACGACTAATGGTCGTTGATCAATGTAGATTTATGTTAGAACCCACATTCGTTAACGACTATCAATCATCCAGGCGTACAAGAATGTAGTTGATTAATAGTCGTCAATCAATGATTGTTAGTCACCTAAATGCATGAGCAATCGCAAGACAGAAGAATAATAACATGTTGATTTTCTTATATTCATGCAGTTTGTGGATGATGTTGAGTTTTGGTTCCCACCGGGCAAAGACTCATTAGTGGAGTATCGATCTGCATCCCGGTTAGGGAGCTTTGATTTTGACTTTAACAGAAAGAGAATCAAGGTGAAAACTACAAGCAATCTTAATTTTTACAACCAACTCTACATTCAACAAACAACTTAAACTGATTTCCAGACTTTATGACAGGCGTTGCGGCAAGAGTTAGAGAAGAAAGGTTGGGCTTCCAAGGACAGCTTTTGAGAGACACACTTTGCTGTCATGCAATAAGATCACATGCAATCAAACATTGGCTCAGTGGTCATGCAGATAGATCAAGATTGAACCCAGATTTTCAAATTAGGCAACTGCAATCATTTAATGATTTTTTGTATTGAAGACTGAAACATAAAAATTCGAAACCTCCGGCAGGTTCCAAAGATGAGTTGAAACAGTCGACGTTAGTCGGCTAACAGATTTTGCTTGCATCGTGATGGCAAACTAGAAACAAGTCTTGAGTAAAGTGTGTTGGTTCAAGAAAAAAAACTCATCTCAATCATATTAAACATTGGATTTAACTTGTACACAACTCGGTAGGGATTCTTAAAATCCAAATATTGATATTGGAGATACATATTTTGTTTCCCAGTTTTTTTTTTTATGCGATCTTTTGTTTCCCAGTTGCATCTCACATCACTTAATGAAAACAAAACAGAAAATACCAAAGGTTTGAGCAGGAGATTTTATGCGGAGCACATATGCAAGTTTCTAAATCATGTAAATGGCTGATGAGAACAAAAGAAAATCTCAAACAATTGAACTCCAAGCCAATACAGGTCAGGGAATAAAAGAAATGGTGCAGGGGTGGATAACTTACTTTGTTCACAAAGAAAATATCAGTACAGAAATGGTTCTCGACTGTTTACTGCTTTAAATGTTTCACTGTAATAGGGGAAGTTGAGTACAAACTGAAACTTTGCAACGTAATAAACAAGCCATTTCGAGATATGACCTCACAGAGACCTGGAATAGATAACATTTTCAGCTCTGGTCAAAACCGGCAGCATGGTCCGGGGTAGGCATCAATCTTTCCTCAGTTCCATGTACTCATACCGAGTGCCATCAGCATTTAGAACGACAATTTCAAGCCTGTCACCCTGTAAGACATCCAGAACACGTTAAAGAAAGAGGTGCAGATGAGCTTGATATAAAAATGGACAAATATGCAAGGGACCAAAAACTTACAGTGTATATATCTCTCTCTGTTGCTGATGCAAAAACAGTTTTAACCAAATCTATTGCCTCTGCTTCAGAAAGTGGTGTAACGGCATCCTGAACATGTCATATATTGTAGAAAAGGTTAGTAACAAATAAACAATAATATGAACCAATTAGGTAAATTAGAAGTAATCAAAGTCAAGAGCAAACCACGGCAGGCAATAAGAGAGGGCTAGGTGACTTCAACTGATTATCTAAAAAGGGTATGATGAGTGTAGACCCGGAACCTTGGGAGCTATATCCAACCCTCTCGTAGGAACCAACAGCATCATATGTGAAGACACAGCCCTTACCTATAGATTAAGAATTAAAATGACTTGTTAGCAGAAAGAGTCTCAACAGACAGCCAAATCTTCTAAACTCTAATATTTACCTTCACTATCTAAACCACCCAAAACATTGAAAGCATAGTAGGGAAAGAAGCGTTTGTAGTAAAGGGTGTTGGAAAGTAGTTGAGCCATTGCAGGGCAGCTCATTTGTTTGTTATGTTGATGCTGATAGATCTGGGAAAATTTGACAAAAAGAAAAGCCATCAGTTCCAGAACATACCTCAATTTATTTTGTGTCAAATAAATACAGCCTATTTACGATTGCAAACATCCAAACACCATTTGTTACAGACAAAATAAGTACATGAAAAAAGAAAAGTATTGGAATAGGTGTTTAAAGCTTCACCAAGTGCTTAGCAGCCAAATGCTTTTGCAACGCTTTCACATCAGCTTGAAAACCAGACGAGGCTAATACAGCTTTGTCTGCTCTGCAAGTTCAGAAGACAAAACATTACATAAGACCCAACATCATCATCTAGGAACTCTGATGAACAACAGAAACTCTCTCTTCATCTACATAAAGATTGCTACATTATATCAGCAAGATTACTTTAAAGGGCTGATGTAAGCTATCAAGTATCTTCTGTCATTCATTAAGAACATCAGCTATCATCACATCTCTATCTGCAATAATTTAACCTTGAATCAAACAAACTAAGCTCATGTCCATGGTGAAAAAAAAAAAAACACACTGAGCAGGCTTTGTTCTAAGTAACTAAAAATGATAACAAAAATGTTTTTTTGCTTCATAACTTGAAACAACCCAGGCAACCAATTTATTATGTTTCTAACAGCTTTAAATCCTAAATGATATTAGTTTACAGGAACATCCTACTGGAGCAAGTGATCATTAGTTGAAGAAGATACTGGTCACAACTAAAGTGATGCTCATACGGATTGGTCAAAATGCCAAATGTACAACCCAATTGCAATTGATGATTTATGCCTCCTCTCAAACTTTGTTTCCTAAACTTAAACCCCCTGTGGGAAACACAAATATATCAATTTTAAAAGTTATTTGGAAACTATTAATTTAGATATTACTAAGCTTCTCTATCAAATACAATAAGTGATCATAAAAATGATTAGCAGTAAAACTGCAAGCATTTCAAGAAAAAACCCCGTAATAAAGGGTACATTTCCAAGGTTATGAACAAAATAACGCCATAAACTAAATCCAATGTGCCTAACCAACTAGCTTTTTATTTTTTTGGTTAAATAGCAGAGACATAATGAAAATACAATCTAACCCCAGTGATAATTAGAATAAACCCAAACCAGAAACGAAATAAAACCAGAGAAAACCTAAAAATGCAAAAAGAAAAAAGAAAAAAAAAAAAAACCCCTAAAAGCAGTTGCTCAGATACAGCAAAAGACAGCCTTTAATAATCAAGACTTTAACTCTCCAACACACACAGAGAAATATATACATATATATATGTATATCGAAATTTCTGAAAAATCTCTGATATATGTAAGAGGGTTTTTGGGTGAGTACAATTTGCAGATCTTAGAATAGTCGCGGGTGAGAATACTGTAACCAGTCGACATCCGAGTATCGGCCGCAATCACACAGTAATTGGCTCCCGCAATAGCGACACAGGATCTGCGATCATCACAGAAACGAAAAAATACCCACAAAAAAAGGAAAAACAATCATTAATTCATATATATACAGAAATACATGAATAGATACGTTTACACAAAGAGAGGGAAAGAGACAGTACCCGCCATTGTTGTCGTAGGGGGACCAGTTAGCATGCTGCTTGGTCATGGTGAATCCGTCTGGGTCAGTGAGAGAGGAGCAAATTTAGGGCGTGGAGCTGGAGCTAAAGTGCAAAGTGAGCTCTGGGTACGCCTTCTTCAATTTTATTCTCTCAGATCGCTCGGTGTCTTTTGCTTCAAGAAATAAATGGGGTTACGACGTCGTTTGGAAAATGAGGGATAGTGAGGCCCATATCATACATATTGATATTGGTGGAGTCGTAGTATTGGTGAGTAAATTGGGCCTAGCTTGGACCGGGCTGAAATTTCTGTTTACACATAGAACTTTTGGACCCGGGTATAGCCGTGCGGCTATACTATTCATTAAAAAAATAAAAAAGAGGCCCAGGTATCCGCTCGGCTATACTATTTATTACAAAAATTAAATAAAAAAACCTCACAGTATATCACACCATTCCTAACCTTCCCTTCACTTTCATTCAAAACCCGTAACAGCTCTCTCTTCTTTGGCACATTTACTTCAACAATTCACAACTACAGAACCCAGCCACCGCCATTTTCATTCAAAACTCGCACTAACTCTCAATTCTTTAGCACCAAAAGAGTATTCCTCCCTTCAGTTTATGGCATCTGGGGGGATGCCTTAACTAGCGGTAACAATGCCCACGAAGCCATTGTCGCGATTCGACGTGGAATGGTACTCTTTAGGCATGTATGAAATCTGTTCCTTGTCACAGTCAATGTTGTTTTCTAAATTTCTCTTGTCATTTGACATGTTCTTATAGTTTGGCATTAAAAGTTTACAACTTTGTTATTTGTTAAGGGTGATGTTTCAGCTTCACAGAATCTGTGGGTCTATGCATGAGGTTCGGTGGAGCTGGGTGCATAGAGATTTAAATCGAGCCGCTCATGAGGCAGCCATGATTGGAGTTAGAGCTATGGAGCTGGAAAGCTGGGTCTCACGACCACCATTGTCTCTGGTGCAAGTTCTGGTCTCGGATGGACTCCCATGTCCTCCTTAAGTTTCTTTTTGTTTTGGGTTGAAAGTTTTTCTTTGCTGGGTTGTATGGATTCAATTGAAAGGCTTTCAGTTTTGCTTTCTTTCTTTATTTGTAAGCCCTTTTGTCCTTCCGGCCTTGGAATAAAGTTTCAGTCTTGACCCAAAAAAAAAAAAAGGTGATGTTTTAGGGTCTGTAGCAGAATTTGATAAGGCAATTGAGGTGGATCCTCCCCAACAGGCATGTAAGTCTAGTTGTAATTCTTGATAATTGCTTCTTCTTTTTTGTTGTTGTGGTTTTTGGGATATGAAACTCAATTATATGGGACTAGTGAAGCAAGGGAAGGATTTCCTGAGGCAAGTTAAACTATCATTTCCTATAGGAAGGTTTCTGATCCAGAAGGTTTTTAGGAAGATTATGGATGAAGTTAAACCAGGTTTTGAGCTTTAACTTTGAGCTAGTTACTTTTGGCCTTATTTAGGACCAAACATAACCAAGTATGTTTTATGAGTGAATGTGTAATTCTAGCTGACATTTTTTAAGTGATTTTTACTTCCATGTATTGAGTGAAAAATACTAAATTCCTTATACGGGTAATAATTTTGAAAAAATCAAAAATCAAAAGGAGATAATAGAGACTCGAGTATTGGCGTAATAGTAATGAATAATGCTCTAAACTACTTATATCGATAAACAAATATCAGGTAAAAAAATTAATTTAAAAGAAAAAAAACCAGTATAGCCATGCGGCTATACTATTTGTTAGAGAAATTAAAAAATGACCCCGGTATAGACGCAGCGTCTGTACCTTTTAAATAAATATACGTCTATACCTTTTAAATATATTATATTTATAAGGTATAACCGCCCGGCTATACTATTTATTGCCGCGCGGCTCCCTCTTCTTTGGCAATGTATGACATTTCTCCAATTCCATTTTAATTTATTTCGAATCTTTAATCTTTAATTTTGTGGTCAGTTGAATATTTATAACTTTATATGATTGCTGGAAGCTCGCCACTAGTCAGTCAGCTACGAACCATTCAACGTTTGACTCATTAATTTTGATTAAAACATAAAATTTTATAGAGCATATAATTATTATTTTATTTATCAGAAAATTGGAAATGTATATATATATATATATTCTAAATAATAGCAAAATAATAAAATAATAGAGCTAGCCAAAGCATGGTAGAACTCAAATACTTGGTTGGCGTCACCAGAAGCTGGTTTCTGACTGCAAAGCAAAACAACAAAAGCTTATTTAAATTTATTTTTGTGAAAAAGGCCAGAAACTGAGAGAAGACCAAAGCGCAGAAAACAGGAACGCACAAAAAGGGGAGAAAACAAACAGAGAGATACACGCACTGAGAGAGAGAGGTGATCGGTTATGGAGATGCTGTGGACATGGCTGTTGAGTTTCTTCTTCATTCTAGCTCTGTTATGCATTCTGGGTTATCAGGTAATTCTTTCTTAATTGTATGCCCTTTTGTTTTTCAAAACATGCATCAAGTTCTATAGGCTTATAGCAGTGTTGAATGCTTGATTCACAACCTAGGCCCATCTGGGTTTGTTATTTTATGTTTATAATGTAATGGGTTTTTTTTTTTTTTTTCAAAATCAAGTATCTGTGCGCATATGATTTTCGGTATTTTCATGAACTTTTTCCATGAATTTGGAGCTTTTTGTCTCTTTGAACACGAGATTTTTTTTTCTTTTTTGCAAGACTCGGTTTTTGATTTGTTCTTTTGACAGTCCCCAAACTCTGTTTCCCTTTAATGTAAAGAAAGTATGTTATAGAGACCCGAGTTGCGTTTATTTGTTTGCAAAATTTGTAGAAAGGTTTTACCTTTTGTTGCTAAATTTGTAAATGAATAAATAAGTGTTTGAATTTGTAGTCATGCATCCCAATTCTATGTTTAAGCTTTTTGATAATGAAAAGAATATTGTCTAAATTTTTTGCAGAAATCTAGTTAATGAAGGTGAACTTGTTTTTGGCCTAAAGTGGCCGTCAGGCCTATTTTTGTATAGTAGATCCTACAAGCCATAGATAGTTAAGTCACAGAAATGGTCTTACATTGTCTGGTGAATCTGGTTATTTAGAAGTGGTTCCTGAAATCCTTAGATATATGACCACTGCAAATGTTGGATGCAGCTTGTGTGCTTGGTGGACCTCGAATTCGATTACATCAACCCATATGATTCATCATCTCGGATAAACAATGTTATTTTGCCAGAATTTATTATTCAAGGAGTTTTGTGCCTCATTCTTCTTCTAGCGCGACATTGGTTTATGCTTTTATTGGCTCTGCCGCACCTATATTATAATGTGAATTTGTAAGTTTCTTTCTTATCCATTACTCAAATATTGCTGTGTCTAGAATTTTATAAATCATGACCTCTGTGTAATTTGTATGGTACGGTGTAAACAAATTATTTATGAATATAGAGTGAGCTTATTTGACACCAATATGATACTTCCATCCCCTCTAATCTCATCACTCATGGTGGTTATGAAGAAAATTCATATTGTAGAGAAGTACTTCGGTTCACTTGAATAGGATTATAGTATAACTTTGTCAACTGAACAGTGTAAGAGAATGGTTGTTACAATCAAATGACCGTAGCATTCTGGTTTGTCTCTGTAACCTGGTTTACATGTGATTAACTAGTTGGGATAAGAAATTTATACTCAACTATAATTTGGTTTTATTGTCATGGATATATGGCCAAGTTATCAACTTGAACTACTTTTGGTGAAATCTGGATCTTTAGAAGTCTTAGTTCTAATATGAAAGAATTACATTGAAGGCTGACTACTCGTATCTTTTTTGCATTTTCTCTGTCTAGGATAATTTTGATCCTTACCATGAAGTGCCAATTGACTGCGAGGCAGTTTGGGAATTTCGAATTCTGCTTTAACAAAATATATCACATTTCACCAGATAACAAAAATTGTTGCTTTTAAATATCCTCACTCCACCGCAATGTCCATTCTCTCTCTGCTCCCTCCCTCCCTCTCCCCATGTGTGTGTGTGTGTGTGTTGAACAGAAGCCTATGCAATGTATAGGCTATTAGGCACATACCAAGATGTTAGTACTTAACTAAATGCACAATGGTGTCTGGGAGGCAGCATGTTAGATTATACTTTGCATTGCAAATTATATTGAATGCTTTAGGAGGTTACACAGATATTCCTGTATGCACTGTATTTTTCATTATCTTTTAATGAAACATGTAAAGTTAAACTTGGAATTGTCTAATTTGTAAGTTAGCAGAAGTTCTTTTTGTTCTTAGCTCAGGAACAATTGATCAAGAACAGAATTGTATTGCTTTTTATGATTAGAAGAAGAATATTTTCATACAGCAAACCTCCTTAGGTGCCATAATTTCTGATATGATTTGTATGATCAGGTACATGACAAGACGACACTTGGTAGATGTGACTGAAATATATAACCAGCTGAGCTGGGAGAAAAAGAAACGGTTTTTCAAGATTGGCTATCTTTTGGTCCTATTCATCCTTTCTCTATTCTGGTATTGTGATAAGAATGTTGTCACAGCCTTAGTAAATTGTTTTTTGCTCTTTTTAAGCACTTGGGTGAAATTAAATGTTCCTTTCATGTAAATGTGATTTAGGTTGCTTTGGAGCATTGGAGATGAATATGATTAACCAGGCATTGTTGCTCCCACCAAGCCTGCACACTGTAAGTTTATGTTACTCTTTAATTGCTGTTATGTGTTGCAGTTGAGAACCATACATAAGTTAGGCCATTGTGTTTGTTTGCATGTTGCAAGTCAATTATTTATACTTGAGTCTTTAGGAAGGAAGAAGTGGATATTGTATGATCATCTAATTTGTTCATAAGTATCGCGTCCGTTTCACCAAACCATAATGCTAAATTTCCCAAGTAAGCAATCTTTTTATATTTAGGTCAACATTGTAATCTCTTATTTTGTAAGAGTCAACTTTTGTTATCGAATGCATGCCGTGTATTGAGCTTTCCTTGGTTGGTGTGGTCTTGGTATCAGGTACGTCATTTTTCCAGGATGATACTAATTACTTTGGCTAATTCCAGGTTTCTACGATGGAGCCCGAGAGACAGACATGAGTGGATATGAATCAGGACTTGTGCAAATGCAGCTCGGTTTCGGCACCTGATTTGTCATTTAATTTTCTGTGTTTGTAGTGTCACAGATACTCCACTTATATGTATGCATATGCTTGCATTCGTCCCATTTTATCGGTAAATTTTCTCTGATCACATTGTGAAGCAGCATAAGCTAGAAGTGGTTGCATATGGCTCTGCCCTATATTCCTTCAACAGTTCCATTCTAATTTGCAATGCGATCAATTTTCTTCCCTCTTATTTGCACGCTAAAAACAAGTTGGCAAAGTACCTTTGTCCTCTCCTTGTCACGGCCTCTTGTAAATAAAAAGTTGTATTTAGTTTCACTAACAAATTAGACCCTGCAAATTTCACAACTAGAATGCAAGTAGTTGTAGCTTATCTGTGAACAAATATTTTCTTTACTGCTATGCTTCCAGATGTTTTCACTGTTTCGTAAAGTTGAGTATTACGAATTCAGGTGGATCTTGTGTACTCATTCATGGATTAATTATTACTCGCAAGTGCACAAGGTCAATCGTAATATAGTATGGCAAATATGAGGTTATTTTCATAAGGTCAATCGTAATATAGTATGGCAAATATGAGGTTATTTTCAAAGGATTGAGTTCAACTTTCAATTAGTCTAATCTAATTTACTTCACAAAATACTTTAACTACTCTAATTATATAAACAAGAAATTAAACACGTAGTATATTCACGTAAACACAAAAGGGGTTTTTGAAAGAATGATTTAATTAACAACGAAATTAAAAGACAAAACAAGTAGAATGTCACGAAACACAAGGATGAGAAGTTCAAATTGATAAAAGCACTAGGACAATGAATTCACCACTAGTAATCCGATCTAGCCTCTTATTCACCTACCTATTAACTAAACATTTGATGTCGCCGCTTAGTTTTCCTTTTTCATGAATTACCTATGGTATTTAGGCTAACTCATATATTCCTACATGTAATTCGCATATGGTATTTAAGTCAAATATCAACACATAGAAACTCATTAAGATCAATGAAAACCTCCAACCAGCATGTAAACCCTAGGAGTATGGTATTTACCCTAGACGAATTACAAATCCTAATCACAAGAAGCAAGCCTCAAATTAAGTATGGTATTTACTCTAATTTGCATCCGATTAACTCAATTAAAAGTCTAGACGGTGATCAAGCATCAAGATAATCAACCAACTTATTAAGCACAGTAATTAAGAATCCAACATCAAATGTCAATCAATAGATAGGTAAAATAAGAAAACGAGATTATCATACTAGGGTTACATCATGCCCTAGCAAAAGAAAATTAGTTACACATTGTTGAGGCCCAAAAAGTCATGACAAGCCCAAAAACATTTAAAATCCAAAATGACGTACACAATAGGAAATAAATTGGTAATGAATTAATTCCAATTATATTTTTGGGAATTAATTTGGCAAAATAAATATATACGCAAGCTTTTATACAAATTCTATTAGCATCCATGTCATGCCAAAAACCTAGTCCTTTAAATTTCGATATGTCACTAAGCTCAGTCACAAAAGACCAAGTCACGGTAACACATGCCCAAGCATTCCAAGCACATGTCAAATAACTCCATGTCACGCTAATACATTTTCCTATGTCAATCACCTACCAAGCTCACATGAACCCAAGTTACGTGGTTTATGGGGCTTGCACGAGAGATTGTGGTGTGGAAGGTTATGGAGGTCCATAAGGCCCACGGAAGCTCTTGGATAATAGAGACCTTGGGCTACTACTTAGGAGCACCAAAGTCCAAACCCATTACTTGGAGTTCTCCAATGTGGGTGAGCAAATAAGATATTCTTCAAGCACTTCCTTTACCCATAGGAAATAGTCATTTTCCAATGCCTGACTTTACTTGTTGGAAATAAGAATGTCTCAATGCTCCCTATTACCCGTTGGAAACAAGTCAATTCCAACACTTCCTTTTACCTATAGGAAATAGTAATTTTTCAATGCCTAGCTTTACCTGCTGAAAATAAGAATGTCCCAATGCTCCCTTTTATCATTGGAAATAAACTAGCTCCAACACTTCCTTTTATCTATTGAAAACCAAAGAGAGCCTTCACCTTCTATAAATTGGGAGGCATTGCCCAAGCAAAACCAACTCCTCTTGGTTGCTGCAAGCCTCCCAGCAACCATGAGAACTCATCTTTCTCTTAACTGCTGCAAGCATCCAGTGACCATCGACCCATTCTCTCGGCTACTGCAAGCTGCCAGCAGCCATCACAACCATGTCTCCTACTTTCTCATCCTTGAAATCCTTAATCTTCTCCATAAAGCCTCACCTCAAGCATAAGCTCAAGCTACTCATTCATCCTCTCACCTCTAGAACTCATAAATATCTCTAGAATCATAGTCACAAACATCATAGCCTTCAAAGTCTTAAGCTTTTCTTTCCTCAGTCATGCTCTTTGAAACCCTATTCATTTGACTGCTATAAGCATCCCAACAACCATAACAGCCAAACAATCAAACCATCATAGTCATAGCTTCAAACAATAAATTCTCAATACCCAAACTTAAGTATATCAAACACCAAGCCAAGCACAAGCATTCTCATTTGCTAAACTTGTGGGTCTTTAGCTCCCATACTCCAAGCTCTCCTGCCAAGCTCATATAATCTCAGTTCAACATCCGCAAATCATCTTCACCCATTTTTAGAGTTGTTGGAAACGTCAACACAAAACACACAGCCGATGGAAGAACAACAGAGTACTCCCCTAGGACTTGCTTCTCCCTCAGGATGCTTTGGGCCTAGTTCTTGCTAACTCAGAAAAAGGAGCAACGAAGGCCTGATTCACCATTCTATGACGGTCCAAGAATGAATAAGCTCGAACAAGCCTTCCGACAGAAAAAGACCCCAATACACATAATCATATAATTCAACATAAACAAAAACATAAGGAAGAAACAATAAAACTTAGCCAATTGTGGTACTCTTCTAACGTCTCCAATTTCTCCCAGTCTTTGCGTCCTCCCAAATGAGTTGTTTCTCAAGCTTAAATAAAACACCACACGTCTATTCCTACCTTACTTGGGCTTTTCCAACAGCCCAAAAATAAAGAAAAACCTAATGAAAACATAAATCCAAAATGGGTAAGTAATTGACTCCTCTTCCTACTTTGATTGGGATAACACATTAGTTACTTTGCACGCACATTTGGAACCATTCCTCCTCTAAGAAAAGTTGGGAAAAATATGTAAATTGTAGGTCTTTGTCTTATATTTCCAACCATATATGGCACGCCTTGAGGAAAAACCAGAAAAGTCTTCAAATAATCATTCTTCCACATTAGCACATTTTTGACTGGATTGCACCTTATGCTGACTTAACTTCAAAGACTGCTCTGATTAGCTGCTCCAAAAATTCTACAAAAATTTCACAATCATCTTCAAGATCTTAGCTTTCATCTCCAAGTAGTCTTGTACTAAAACTCCACCAAAAAGTCTTATTTCCATTAAAACCAATTACTTGCTCCAGAAAGCTGAAAATTGAGAAAATAAAGTAATATGTCATTTTTAAATCAAATTCTCCTACAAAAACTAAGTATAAAGAGTACCTAAATGTGTAATTTATGGATTTATCAATTATGCCTCCTAATTTGGTTTAGGCAAGGAAGAAACTCCCTACAACCTATTTTCTTATTGAATACCTCTAAATTCGTATAATCGCTCACAAAAATCAAAAACTTTGTATAAGTTTGAGTTTAGAATTCGTCTCATCTTTAATCACTCACAAAAATCAAAAGCCTCATATGAGTATGAGTTTACAATTCTTCTCATACTTACTTAGACTTCACGCCACTATTGATCTGTTTGTTTCTATGAGATAAATATTCCTCTATTGCCCTAGAAACTTTGGCATTGGCGTAGACTTTTGCATCTAGTTGCAAAATGCAAAGAATATATAAAGTTAGCTAACGTTGACCCCGTTATGGTTAGCAACAATGGAAAATGGTAGAAATAGTCCGTTCATTTTTTTTCTTTGACAATTTCCTCTGTTTTGTTGGTACGGTTCGGCTAGGTGTTTGGTAGGTTAGAATCTTCTATGATATTAAACGTAATTATTACTAAAAAGGAAAATATATAAATAAATGATGAAATTAATTACCTGATTTTACTTCGAGTCAGGCTTAAGATTGGGTTAAAACCGTAGAAATTGACACTTCAAATCATATTCCTATTCTATGGATACTACAAACTGTGCGAAGCAGAGACCCTATATGCTTAGCAGAATGAAAATTAAGAAAGTATTTTTCGTCACAAAGGAGTCTAAAGAGTGAAGGAACGATTTGAACTCTCGGCTCACAACCACAAGAGATACAAGTTCCTCCAAACTAAGGTATTGTTTAGCAATTCTTAAAAAGTGCTTTTAACATTCCTATGTTTGATAATTACGAATTACAAATTAGTTTTGAGTATAGTTTTCTCATGGGTATTCAAAATCTACAAAATATGAGTTTTCGAAACCCTAGGGAAGATATAGTTTCCTAAGATTATTCTACTGGACGAACCCTAGATCAAAATGGCGATCATATCCCTAAGAATGGTTTCGAAAAAGTCAGACACTACTCATATCTTTGTAATAATACACCTTCTTTCCCAGTCTCTGTCTGGAATAGGAATTGGTTGGTGGGTTTGAAGTTTCATCATGTGATGATTTTATTGTGCTTGTTGGAGGACTTGTTTGAGTTTATACTCTTCAACGAACTAATTTGAGAAACACAGGCATGGAGTCCATTAAATTGGACTGAGGTTGAAATGTGAATAGAAAGAAACTTGTATATTACCTATCTATTTGGTTGACTGCTGGCAGAGACAACTAGCAAATAGTAAACCACGTGACGTCCATTTGGTAGGGTCTTCTTGCGTACACTTGACTTGTTTGAGTTTATACTAGCTCTCAACTAAATAAATTAATTTGAGAAAGACAGGCATGGAAGCCATTAAATTGGACTGAGGTTGAAATGTGAATAGAAAGAAACTTGTATATTACGTATCAGTTTGGTTAACTACTGGCCATAGACAACTTGCAAATTGCAAACCCACACATAATTAACAATTTCCATTTATACATCGCATGCCAAACTATTTGACAAGATGAAATATCAAATTTAGGGACTGTTTAATAACCATTTTAATATTAGATTTTAGTTTTTAATTTTAGTTTTTAGTTTTTATTTGTTGTACTAGAGTATAGAAGAAAAAGAGGGAGAATGAAAGTGAGAATGTGAGTGGAGATGGGATTGAGAGGGAAGATGAGAGGAGAGGATGGAAGAGAGGAGTAACAAAAGTGAAAATAAAAACTAAAAACTGAAATCTATTTCAAATTATTTTCACTTATGTTACTCGTCCCTTTCATCCTCCCCTCTCATCCTCTCTCTCTCAATCTCATCCTCACTTCCATTCTCACTCTCATTTTCCATTATACTCTAGCACAAAAATTAAAAACTAAAATTGAAACGGTTATCAAACGGGCCCCTAGATAACTGCATTTCATAGTTTTCATTTGGAAACGTCAACAAGCAGTGGATAAGTCATACTAGGTACTTCTTAATTCTAGACCAGTGACAATGACATATATATATATATATATATATATATTATGTCATATGCACACACACACAGTGACACATATATATCTCTCTTCCAACATGAACTCCAATCATCAAGCATATACTGAATGCCATATTTCTTCAAGACTCAACAACTAAAGACCTTGTTTCATTAAAGATTTGAAAATAAAAGGCAAATGTTTTTGTTGATGACTTTGGAGTAGGTATTTTCAGTAGGAAATGTTTACACCTTGATGATCTGCTGACACCTTGAGGATATATATGATATAAAACTTTGAAATCTCTAGCTATTTATTTCTATTTGGAGCCTTTTGTCACTTTATGTGGAAATTCCACATTTAGACAGACTATTTATGCTCAATATATACCCATCAATCCGAATTGGGTTGCCTGCTAGCTCATCATCATGACATACATTTGGTAGTGCGTTCTTATGTATTCAATTTATTATTATCCATAATTATTGGTATTTACATTCTCACAACATAACATGTCGACGTGAACAAAAGTCATTCTAACTACTTTTTCATTCTTGACCAATGACATCTATATCTCTTCCTACATGAACACTAATCATCAAGTGCCACAGCACTAAATGCCCTTGGTTGATGACTATGGAGTTGATAATTTCAGTAAAAAATTAAAGTGTGGCCTTGATGACACCTTGATGATATATGTGCTGACTTAGTAGCAATTCTGAATGTTCACACCTCAGCACATTTACCACCTAAAGGCAACTGGAAATGCAAAGTGTCCCCCAACTGTTTGCTTAATATTATATTTTTATAAAATAAAAAAATATTTCTCCCCAAGCAGCACATATCTCCAGCTTTCTTATGAGGAAAGTTTCCCATAAGCAAATTAATAGAAAATTTTGTCATGAGAATTATATATGTCCCAAAATGAAGACACAGAATTTAACTAGAGTAATATTACCTCAGGCATAATATTCTAACAATTTATTATTATTCCTCAACATTATAATACAACACAAGTATGTATTCACACATCATCACCAAATGAGTCCCAACAGTGTCCTTACAAAAACACAGAACTATCAAGAGACTAATGAAACCCCGACTTCATCATCCCACAACTAAAATTTTGATGAAGGGGGAGAAAAATTAAAGATGAAAAAGCCAAATTACAAAAAAAAAAAAAAAGTACAAGGCTTTTTTTTATAATGTTTTTCTTAATTTTGGTGAGAAAATAAGATAGAAGTTTTCACATTGAGCTAGCCTTGAATATGAACCCTAGAGGGCTAGGGCTAGCTAGAGCTGGATGGTTGTGAGTCTATAGCAGTCATGAACATGAGCTTCTCATGAAGCAACTCCTCTCTCCATTTCCTTGTGACTTTGGCTATGAAATCCTCAGTTCTCCTCTCCAAGTCAGTATCTATCTCTTCACCAAAAAACTCTTCACTGTTGATATCATCTTCACTGCCATCATCATCTTCATCCTCATCATAACCATCAGAGCCATAATATCCATAACCCTCGTCACAATCACTATCATCACAACACCAATCTTCGTCATTCGACGCTTCTTTTTTCGTATTGTTTTCCATCTCATACCACTCAAGATCTTCTCTGGATGGACTGAAACTCCCTAGCACAAGTGTGACAATGATGACATTAAACATGAAGAACACTGCCACGCGATTCGACTTGGCCACCACGATAAATTCGTAGGTGGAAAGAAGAAAGTTGTGACGCTTAGAATCTGGTAGGGACAATGAGAAGGAAATCAAAAAGATGAGAGGGGTTGCAAGACAAAAGAGAAAAAGAACGCGTAGTGCTGGTACGGAAACTGCCTTCATACCCTTCGTGTAGAAAAAATATACCAGTAAGGCTTCTTTTTGTAGCCCAGTTGAGAACTTTTACCATTAAATAATAGTGCAGAAGTTTTCTGAGAAACTTTGCAGAAAGTCTACTTCTGGAAGATTACATGTCTACGTGGCATTCTATATACCTATCCTTTGTCCACAAGGCTAAGCTTTAGTATGAGTACTGAGAAATTTCTCAGCTTCCTTTCTTTTGGGCAACAATGAAGAAGGTCAAATACGGTAGTAGAATATTCAGAAAGAATAATATAAATTAATTGAGTGTTTGGTGGAAATCTATACAAGAAGTAAGATCAAGATAGTGGTCCACGACATGCATGATGCATGTAAGGAAAATAAATTAAGAGAGTGAGAATTTTGAGCAAACAAAAAAGTGATTAATTATATGATAAAATATATATATATATATATATATATGAACTATTGATGAGGTCTTTGTTTATGATTACATGAAATAAAATTTACTCCAATGATTTAGGAGGTGCAGCTTCTCAGTTAATCCTCTTATTTGAGAGGTATGTGGGGCTCGGGAAGCGTCAATAATCATGAAAAATTAAACCTGTCCTTATGACTAAACACTTACAGCTCTATAAGAAATACATTAGAATTTTCTTTTACTTTGAAAAACAATAGGATTTGAGCCGACAACCTCCGTAACAACAAAGTACCACTCGGAGAACGTACAATATATGCTTTCAGATCTAGATCTAATAATTTAATAATTTGATATGTTATATTGTTAGACGATTTTGAATGTATCAAGCTTAACTCCTGGCTCACTTAATTGTTTTTTTTTTTTCTTTTCTTTTCTTCTGGAAAGCAGCTTGCTTTGCACAAAGACTAGAAATGCCTTGCTTGGATGTAGCTGTTATGGTCAACCAGGGCCAAAGTAAGTAAAATACTTGGAGGTTTCATAGGAGGAAAATTCTGTACAACAGTTTCTCAGACTAACCAGAAGGTCTGGCTATAGCTAGTACCTTCTGACACTTCAACAAGTATGATCGAAAATTCTACAGTGGGTCCTCTTGCAAATTAGAAAACAACAATATCCACGGTTCAAGGTCGGTTGTTGCTTATCTTATTCGGGTCCCACCAAGATTTAGAGCAAATAGATTAAGATTATTTGAAGTCTTCTCTTACTAAAATTCATTTTCCTGTGAAAGACAATTAAGTTCTTTCTTTTTAGTAAACAAAAATCACCAACACTAATAGCATGTTTACTAATCCGTAATTTGATTAGAAAGAATTGAATTGAAGATGAATTGTATTGAGGAGGAGTTGGATTGAGGAAAATTAGATTACAAATTCCTATTGAAGTTGTTTACTAAACTATATAGATTGAGGGAAGTTAAATTCCGGATTCCTATTGGAATTGATAGGAGTAGTACTAATTACTAAAATATTCTTGTTGTTGGATTAAAGTAGCTGGCAAATTTAGAATTTTAAAAATTGTGTGAGGATATAATAAGTAAAAAGATGAATCCCTAATGGATTAGTTATCCGGGAATTAAAATACCACATCCCACCCAAGAATTGAATTCCTCCAAAATCAAGAATTCAATTCCTAATTTTGTATGAACCCCCACTTACTTTTCAATTCCTTAATGTGAAGTAAACGCAGGAATCCTCCATATGTGGAATTCAATTCTTGATGAGAATTCCGATTCATGATTAGTAAACACACCATAAATGAAACTGCAATATTGTAAAACGATATTTACCAAAAGACCTTAAAAATCTAGACTAGATAAAAGTTGAAGGAAAACCATCACAAACCCAGTAATAAATAGGCATATTGGTTCCAATTATTCCCATAACAAATCCCTTTGCTTACAACAGCAACAGGAGGAAAATCAAACTAGTTAACTATCCTAGGAAGCAGGTGCCCGGTTTTCACTTTGGCCAGGAGGCGAAGATCCGAGGTTTGGATGTGGCTCACCCGAGTTTTGGTTCGTCACCTCCTTTGGTAACACATCTGGCTTGCCAGGTACGAAACTGCCAACAACAACCTGACACGCTCAAAGATAGAAGGTAAGAGATACTGGTTTATCAAAGCAAAAGTTATATGTCGATACTTGAAAGCTACATTTTTGTCAGGCCAAACTTCGGTTAATTTTACAATCTACTTGGACACAGTATGTTGGTTATCTTTTATGTGCGTTGTCTAGAAGACCTTAAAAATCTCTCACATCCTAACAGCTCCTATCTTACAGAGGTGTAAAACGCGCGCGCGCACACACACAATAAACAAATATGAGAAAAGCCTCACCTGGACATGACCGGCAGCAATCAAGGATCCACAAACAGCTCCACCTATACAAGAACCATTAGGACCTGACAGAGAGACACTCAAGCCGCCGCTCATTGTTCCTCGATTGTCGTAGAACATAAACGATCCAGATAAATGAGCTATCTCAAATACACCCTGCAAGAAAATTAGCAATAGATCTTAGAAAAACAGAAGTCTCCAATACGAACAAGACAAATTTCCCCACTGCATATTTTAGTACCATCATGTTCAAAACAAAATTTCATACTGACTAACCATTGTATCAAAATCCAACCATTGACATTTATGCAAAAAGAAAAATACTTTACCAAAATAGGAATATCAGCTTTGCAGTCAAACCCAGTTAGTAAGTATACATTTGTGCTTACCAATGAATAGGATTTTCGTGCTCAAGCAAAGATGCAAAATACACACTCACACACCCCCCCCACAATATACGTCTTGAAATGGAATGAGTGGCAGACCTCAAGTGTTATACTGCCCTCATCAGTATCAGGTCGACGCAGTCTAACATTGGAAACTGCTCCGTTTGCAGATATAATCCAAATGGCTCTTGGCCCTTGTTCAGCTACTGATATAATCTTGAATGTAAGATCCTTAAACCCAAGAAACAAAAGAGAACAAAGAAATAAGAGGGGGTTAAACAACATTAATTTGGTTTGAGATAGAGAAAAACAACCTAGGGAAGCAAATAAACATATCAAGTATATGAACAGAGTTGCATATTGACCAAACACGCAGTTTTTTAAATTTTCAGAAGCAACTTCTTGTCATCAATTTAGAGTAAGGATTTGAAACAAAAAATACTTGCAAAGAATTTAAAAAGACCCTTTCTTCCAAATAGAACCTCTGAGACCTAGATGAACTTGGTGATTTATTATTAATGTTCTTAAAACTTTTAGGTGTGGACATCTCTCCAGAGAGCCCAACAAGTAGAACAATCGTTCCCCAAAGTTAAAGTCATTAGGCTGTGGGCCAACAAATTATTTTAGATTAATGTCTATACATTGAAATATTACTGATTTCATCGATCATACTAAATGTAATACTAAAATGCGGAAACCGATACTCAAAAGGCATGGGAACGCACACATGGTGGTGACCCACAGACACATAGAATGTTTCTAAATAACGCAGAAAACTTTACCGTCAGAGTTCTTGCTAATCCTTGTGATACTTTTCTACATTCGGTGAATTTTTATGGATCAACCAGGGTCAAATTCATGTCAAGGACAGACAGTGATCAAACCAGAAGTACAAATAAGAAAACTCTACAATCAGTAAATGACGCTACATTTTACCTCACCAGGTTCGGCAGTGATGACATGGGGCGTATAATCTGTAGATGGAGTCACGACTACACTCCAGTCCCCTACAAATTAAAAATCATAGAAGATCAAATTCATAATCTGAATTAAAAATAGAATTTTATAATTATTCATTTCCATAATGTTTGCAGTAAAATATGATGGAGTTGCTTTTCACGATCAGTGGGCACAAGATTCTTAAAAATAATCACAACCGATATAATCACTCTCTCAATCTTGAAAAGAAGCCACTCAAGGTGATGTAAGAAAGACAAAATGGAAAAATTAATATGCACAAAAATTTCAGCTAAGAATTGAGTCTTCCCACACTTTGTGAGCAACCAACCAAAACTGGACAGACCAATTGGAATTACAACGTAAGAAGAAAAGAAGAAAAGGTTCCGCAAAGAAATGTCTTTTCCCAATCTTCATAAGCAACCAAACAAAACTAGACAGACCAATTGAAATTACAATTTCAAAAGTAAACAAGAAAATGAGTGATCATGAATGAAACCTTCAAGATGGGGCACATAAGATGTGGACTCATTTGACTCATCTCCCATCTGTTCCACCTCCTCTTCACTGTTCAATGATCCCATTATTTATTCTCTCTGTCTAATTCCCTTAAACCCAAAAAATTTGGATTCAAAAGAAACAATTTTTATCTTGTGAGTATGTGAGACAGAACTAAGAAGATGATGAAACGGCACAATTGGGACTGGAACAAGAGGATCTCTATTTAAATTTGTGGGGAAAAGTACAAAAGGAAAGCACCGTACACAAAAGGAAAACATCATGCACAAGGAAATAAAAATATATTAGGGTGGCCAGTTTAGCATGGGGGCTGAATCTAGGGTGGCAATTTTTTACACGAATCAAACTCAAAACGAAGTTGGCTGGTTCGGGTTGGACCATAACTTAACATGAACATGAATATGACAAGAGCTGCTAACATAAATAACAAACAGTTGGGTTTAGTATTGCATCATTCGACACAAGTGATTAAATAGGTCGTGTTAGGGTTGACTAGTATTTGACAGATACACAGAATGATACGACATAAACACAACCAGTTACACGAATTTCAACCCCCTGGCTGAATGACAGGAGAAAGGGTAGTGAGGAGGGTTTAGATTTGGGGGAAGAGGTTAAAATGAATTACTAAAACTTGATGAGGTTATAGGTTTAGGTTGATGAGGGGCATTGTTGGTACCTTGGGTAGCGAGTGAGGGGTATATAGTGAGCAATAAAGTGGCTAAGAGAAAACTGAGCGAGAAGAAGATGAAATGGAACGGTTGGGATTGGGACAAGAAGATCCTTGTTGAGATCTTTTTGGGAAAACAATACAAAAGGAAAGCTAGATAATGATGATCGGTTTATGGTGGGAGATGAACGATGGGTAAAGGGGGCTGAGGTGAAGGCTTGATGATGGTGTAGATAATAAAGGCAAATAGTCTTTTGTGTGTAGGTGTCGAAATAAGTGGAAAAGCTTATATATCATAGCAATCCAAAAGGAAGAAAGACATGCTGAGTGGATTTGGGCTATGATTAGCTGCTACACCTCAGATTTTCTGTGAAACAAATTTAGAAGTCCGAAAACTACGCTTTGTTACGTAGACTCCATGAAAAACCTCTAGCAGTAACCTATACAGCAAGAATAACATCCTACAATAGACCAAAGTTTGGCTGACACCTGATAGGAAGGCAATCTGGCAGTCCCATTGTGTGCATTAAACAAGAACTGCTAGAGGGTTAGAGTTTGATAAACTCTGAATGAAATATTGAATTTTGTTCAAAATTATTTGGAGGTCAAACAAAAAAAGAAACAGAACTTCTCACAACTCCTATTATACTCTAAAATGCTGATATTCTCCTTAACTAAATCAGGATGAGCATCCTCTGTCGAAAATTATTGCGTCTTTTTAAGATCTAATGCTTTATTCAATTTCTACCATCTTAGAGTATCTTGTATGTCTCCTTTATAAAGAACAGGAAGACCAATTTTACCTAATTGAGGCCACTTTTCTATTCATAGCACCAGCATTACACTTCCAAATTTGAACAAGAGCATCCATCCCATAACAAGGTCCCACATAGTATTTTATAGGATGAATTCTATAAAGAACTACACAAACTGAGGACAAGTTCAAAAATCCAAGAGTATTAACACAAAATCTTCTAAGTCTGAGAGGCAGTTCCACTATACGAAAACAGAACAAACTATTAATGCTGATCAAAAGTGAATCCAAACCATCAAACTTTGCAATCGAGAACTCGTACCACATTTATTATATCTTATTTTTCTCACGAAAGCGCTTGATTCTCAAACCATTACAGCATGCTATAAGATGCAAATTAGTAAATACGGAAATGGTTAAAACACTCACCACCCGATTCCATTGCCGGTGCCTCACGCTGCTTGGCATTTGAACCATCAGACCGTCCCCTCCCCCACCCTCTCCCCCTTCCCCTCCCCCTCCCCCTCCCCCTTCCCCTTCCCCTTACACCCGAAGATAAGTTGACACCGGTACCCGAAGCAGGTGGTGAACCTGGCATTTGTGACATTGCCATTGTCACCGTCCCGCCAGGGCCATATTTCCTTGGTCTGCCCCGCTTCCTCTTCACAGTAGCCCCATCATCTCCCACATTCGTCTCTGCTACTTTTGCTGGAGGCATTCCTGCAACCTGGGTAGGGTCTTCGGTCTTCGGAGCCCCATGATAAGCCGATGGAGCTTCAGCTCTTACCACTCTAGCCCCATCAACTCCCACATACGTCGCTGATACGTCTGCTACAGGCATTCCTGCAACCCGGGTAGGGTTTTCGGCATTCAGAGCCCCATGATAAGCCGATGGAGCTTCAACTCCTCCCACCCTAACTCCTGAACTCATCCCTTCTTTTGCCTCCATGCTTAAACCAGCGATCAACCGAAACCTGAAAACCTATCTGCAACTGCCACAAAGAGGCCATGAAAAAGTAAGAAACAAAAAAAAACAAATGAAACAAACAGAATGAACAATTCAAAACAAAACCCCAAAGTTCATTTGGGAAGACGATGACTAAATATCTCCTTCGAGCTTTGGCGATCTAAAAACCAGCTGAAACAGAAACCACACTAAAAATTTCGTAAACAATAAAACAACTGTGTCAAGTCAAAACACTAATTCCGTCAAAAAAAATTGACCAGAAAATGACTTCAGGCCCTACATTTTATAATAAAAATATATAAATGCATATATATATATATATAATAATAGTAAATACAAAGCTTTTTTTTATCTTTCCAACATCTAAAACTTTGAACCCACAACCAAAAAGTTTTCATTTTCTTTAAATAAAAATTGGAAAAGACAAGATTTCAGGTGAAAAGTTAGCTTCTTTTTTTTTTTTTTTTTTTCCAAACATTCAAAGATCAAGAAAACCAATAAAATATTAGTTGAAAAAAATGAGGAAAAATACAGTGAAGATCAAATCATGCTACTCAAAAACTGGTAAGCACATACAAAACAAACAAAAAGATCAAAACTTCGAGCACAAAATCTAGAATTAAAAATTCAAAAATGCACCTGACACTTCAATTCTTACTCTCCTTGAGCAATCACTCAAATGCCACACTTCACTCATTCAATGAACAAACAAAATGCTGAAGAAAAAAAATAAAAAGTACACAAGCAAATACGATTAAAAGAAAAAGGAAACTACTGTTTGGCTTACGAGAAAATAAAAATTTTGAAAACCGCAGCGGGGGTTTTGAGGAAACTGTCCGAATTGTGAAAAGCAAGAGAAAGATAGCGTGAGTGTAAATACTATTTATAATACAAAAATAAGGAAAATACAAAGATAAAAATATTTTTTATGCATTTGAGTATTTGTTGCTATTTTGCTAAGTCCGATAAAATAAAATTTAGTGAAGGAAATTTTCACGTCCGGGACAAATTGGATGTCAAATGGCTATTATGGTAAATATAATCACAGGCGTGTGCAATCAGAGGAAAGAAAATAAATGCCTTTTTTATTTATTTTTTCCATTTAAAGCTGGAAAAAAAAAAGTTTAACCGTTTAATATGCCCCTGGTTCAGAATTAAATTACGAAAAAGTCACTGAAAATGTAAATTGCAGATTGGATACCCTGGTGGAGTTGGTGGGGATTACGTCACATGCCGGTGAGGGTGATATATCCGACGGTTAGAATTTATGTGATTGGATACGCTGGATGGCACGTGGATATGAGTGACCGAGGAAGGAAGCATATGAGCAGTGGAACCGCTAGTTAACTGCTGTAAGTAAAACCAGGGGCTTTTTTCTAAGCCAATTGAATTTTCACTTGGTAAAATAAATAGATTTTTAAATTAAAAAATTCACCAAACCAGCGACAAATTAGTGGAAATAAAAATTATTCTGTTCTTATCATGATTTGGTATGAAAATGTGGCGCACTAATAATCTTTTATATATATATATATATATATAAGCAGTCATATGTTTATAAGCGTTGGTTAAAATGGTATAGAAACTTCCTACTAAACGAATCACGTATAAAATGAACATGCAAACAACTCGAGTACAAAATGAGCCTACAACTTGTACGTTCCTAAGCATTGGTTAACATGGTATGAAAACTTGATACTAAACATTGGTTAAACTTAAAATTGTATGGAAACTTAATACCAAACAACTTGGATACAAAATGAACCTACAACTCGTACATTCATAAGAATGGTATGGAAATTTAATACCAAACAACTCAAGTACAAAATGAACCTGCAACTCGTACATATATAAGAATGGTATGAAAAATTAATACCAAACAACTCAGGTACAAAATGAACCTACAACTCGTATGTTCATAAGAATGGTATGAAAACTTGATACCAAATGAACCTACAACTCTACATTCCTAAGTGTTTGTTAAAATAATATGGAAGCTTAATACCAAACGAATCGGGCACAAAACAAACCAACAACTCGTACGTTCTTAAGCATTGATTATGAAAACTTAATACCAAACAAATCGGGTACAAAACGATATAGAAATTTAATACCAAGGACACAAAACAACATACAACTCGTAAATTCATAAGCAGTGGTTAAAATGGTATGGAATTGATAAGGTGAAAATAGAGATCTTTGTACATCTCTCTGCCATACCATCCTCTACCGTTTAAAATGTCCTCCATATTATTCTCTGTGATGGTAAGGTAAAAAAAAGTGAGTCCCTTATTTGGCAATAAGCTATGATAATGTATGAAAGGGTCGCAAGACATCATTTCTTTTGAAACTAATCAAATTGCGAGGTGTCATGTTAAACTTGATTCTCTATGAAACATGGATATTATTTTGAGCCTAGTCGAATTGGACATTGAAATTATTCTCATTTCTCTCCTCACCTTCCATACAAAGTGCGTAACAACAGTTTGTTCTTGCTTGAAAAATGTAGCGAAAATGGAGCATTTTGGCTACAAGGGCATGTGGTGAAATTCAACTACTTTCTATTCAACCATCATAAGGCATGAAATACAAAGGCATCACCTTTCTATAAGGAAACATGCCTCCAGGACCCTTCAAAACATAGTGTCAAATTCTTTTCATATTGCAGACCAATAGAGTTTATTCACTTACTACTGAGTTCATACCTAATTGCTAGTTTGTCAAACTTGCATCGTGACGATACGATTTAGCATGAATGAAACCAGCTCTCACCTCCTCAAACGAGTACTCAACAGGTTGACTAGATTTCTCAACCTTGTAAGCACCAGAAGTGAAAGGTGTAGCTGGCGTTGTGGCTGTCAGCATTTGAACCGACATTGTTTTAGGAGTGAGAGGCACTGGAATTGGCATTGTCTTTGGCGTTCTATTCTCTTCATCACCGACGAATACTGGCTTGGAAGGTGTCATGATTGGCATCTCACTGAAAAGATGTGCTGCTTGCATGTTTGTCTTCTGTTGTGTCTTCTGACCCTCTTGGAAATTTGCAATGTTGACCTTAGTTGACACTTCAGATAAGACAGGAGAGAGGGGTTTCCGAATCAACGGAGAGTCCAATTCAAGAGCCTTTCCAGCACTGGATGGATGCTTCTTTACTGAATGACCAGAAATCTCTGAGATTCTCCTTCCTGCATTAAATTTATGACGACTCATAAACTGGGGCATACAATGATGTTGAATAAGTTGTGAAAAATGACTTAAAACACCTATCCAAAAAACCAGTCGCACCTACATTTTCCAATCATTGCACAATTTTAGACACCATTTTCATATAATACGAATAGTGCAAGTCTTCTTTTAAATTAAAAGAAAACAACAGCTCAAAGTTCGAAGCTAATGTTGAAAAATACCAGAGGACGGAGCGTCCACTCCACCGTATCGCTGGTGAGAGCTACTTCGATTCAGACAGTTACCCATCTTAGTAGGGCGTACAAGAGGAGTAGCTTTTTCAAAATTTTGGTTTCGAATTAATGCCCCACCAAGGGACATTTTTCTATTGGAAGCTTTCTTTCCACTCTTGGATGGACTACGCCTTGAGCCATAAAGTACTTCTTGCTCTGCTAGCACCTGCCCCTGAAATCTTTTCATATCCTAGGATAGAAAAGCAATATAAGAACTGGTTGAAGAGGAGCATGCTTTCAAATATATATATATATATATATATATATATATATTATCTAATTAAGACTCATGGAATAGGAGAAAGGTTCATACTCTCTGTCTCTGCTTTTCTTGCTCTTTCTCCTGCCTTAGGGTGCTGTACTCTGTGAGCATTGATAAAAGTTGGCCCTACACAACGCAACATATATCATGGAAAACAATTTTGATAATCAACAGAAATGTGGATACGACCAACATATGGTTGGATAAAACTTCACCAAATCAAGGTTTGACGTAGATATTGCTTACACCATCATATAAGAATTCAAGTCCTCTTTCTCTTTCCCAAGCTGTGGTTTTTGAAGTCAATGCTTCCACCAGTCCTGCTCCACATACAATTCAAAACAAAGAAACTTACAAAATAGAGCAAAGTGAAATTTTTTTTTAATTTTTTAATTTTCCATAACACATAATTGTATCTCTTGCACTGCCATACCCTTGCTGGGTCATGGTAGTAGATTAATACTAATAGCTGCATGTAAGAAATTCTCACTCCTTCCCTCTATATTGCTATGTGAGTGGGTCATGTGCCATGAAACAACTGGTATTTTGATACACGATTGGAAAGGCATACAAGATTTCAACTCAAACACATACATCATTCCTTGTCTCCAAACTGTAATTTAAATGAATCACAAACTAATTACAACAGGTCATCGAAACGAGTTTTTACCAGGAATTTTGTTCACCAGGGCACGAGCTTTCTCTGCACGTTTCAAAGTAAGATGTGCACCTCTTCCTGCATTATAGCGATTATCATCCTGAAATCCCACAATACATTGGGGTAATGATGTGAGATGGGGAAAAAATGAGCTACATCATCCATCTATCCATAAGCATTGTCCTTGCTCAAGAACTCAATACGTGATAGAGCCAAGTTAATGCATTTACAGGCATTACATGATCCTGAATCTTTCATCATTATTCCTTGTTAAAGAATTCCCCTCATGGGAAATATATGGTGAAATTAAAAAGTATTTCTTTGATTAATCTGGAAATATTTTTTTATTATAAATAAAATAGAAAGGGCAATCTCAATATGGTAGATGGAAAAACAGATTGTTCCAGAGAGAATAGAATGTTCAACCCTGTTGTACTCCTCTAGCCAGCATTCTTCTTGACATGCGGCCAACCACTTCTCAAACTTTTCTAGTATTTCTTTCCTGCTTAAAGCTTCCTCTTTAGCCCTTGTGATTTGGAGCTCAATTTGCTCCAACAGACATGCAGGGTCCACAGTTCCTGAAAAACGCTAAAAGCTAATTAGAGGTCTTTGAATTTTCTTCTGCGATTTATAAATCAAATCGTAAGACTTCCACAAGAAAGGACATTCCTTAGACATCAGAAATTTATAATTCAGTGTGCTACCAAATGACTTTGATAAGGTAGTACTTCACCGTTAATAGGATGGCATTGCTAATATTTGTCGTAGTGATAAATAAACAGAAATATCAAGGGTAATAACAAAAGAAAAGAAATTACCAGACTCTAAAGCTTCATTTGAGTATTCCATTGCACTCAATGTTTCTGTGACCATGTGCGACTGCCTGCATATCTCCTCTAGTTCCAGCCTCTTTTTCTGAAAAATCTCTTTCAGTTTACTTGATTTGAGCTGCTGCAACCTTGACACTTCTTCCTCAACCTGCAGAAAGAAAGTTCGTAAATTTAGCCAACCATATTTCGGCTCCCCACAAGAACTTTGCAACAGAATAGATAGAAAATGCAAAACAAAATATTTCCAGCTCGAAGTGCTCTAAATTAAAAATGACATACTCACTTGATTTAGAAAGTCTGTAGAAAGCATGTTAGGCTCAGTGATTTCGGATTCTGAAGCAGCTATATGCCTAGTTACATTCTGAAATTTAGTTTGCTGCTGTATGGGTGTATCCATCAGATTCCACATCTCCAAAAGGGCACTTGCATGATTTTGAAGCTATTACAAATGCAAGGGTTAGAAAGGCTAACAGAAGGTAAGAGTGATAATAAAAATATTGTGCAAAATGAAAAATACAAGAACTGCCTTACTGGCATACTTACCGTCTGCCATCTCTGTCTCTTGACCTTTCTCAGCCTTTGTATCAAATTACCCAAACTATCTACTGTGTTA
Source organism: Prunus dulcis (assembly GCF_902201215.1). Classification (NCBI taxonomy): domain Eukaryota; kingdom Viridiplantae; phylum Streptophyta; class Magnoliopsida; order Rosales; family Rosaceae; genus Prunus; species Prunus dulcis. Next base: position 15,977,771 of record NC_047651.1, read on the forward strand.
TTGGTTACATCTTTTTCTCCCTCAGAATCGTCCAAGGTGGGGTGGATTTCATGAATTGTGTGCTTAAAATCCATACCAAGAACCAAGCACAGTGAGTTTAGTATGTTCAGGTGGTCCATTACCAGATTCACACGGTTTCTCTGCAGGTGATATGAATAAACAAAAAAAAATAGTCAAATGGCTCTGCAACTTCATTCCGAGGAAAAAGATCCAATCACTTCACATCTGAGTTTATCATCACAAAATCATCAAGGAAGTTGTGATAGATTGCACTAGACCAAACTCAATAGAAAAATGCCTCTTATTTTTTATAATCTTCATCGTTACTCAGACACTGGTTTCCCTCAAATATTTCATCAGTACACCTCACCTAGCTTTCCCTGAATTACTACTAAATCTCAGCATAACCACTGGTTTTTTCATGAAATAGTTCAATAAACAAAAATGCAATGCAGAACTACTTCCAGCTACGCATGGATTCACCAGTAGTGACAACAAGAGTAAATGTGTTACAGAATTTAACGAGGAAACAAAACCTTCTCATCTTGATAGTCAAGCAACTGTCTACGCAGTTCTTCTAGCCTCTTCAAGGACAAGTCGGTCTCTTCCACCACCATTTTGTACAGACTATCCTCTGTAAATCTGCATATTTGAATCGAGATTTTCTGTAATTGATCTAAGACAACAAAGAATTCGTCCCTTCTTTCAACCTCCCGCATCTTCATGTCCCCCAGTTGTGGGATAATGGTTTCAAGCTTTTTCTTCAAACTTCCACTGGCATTTTGATCAAACTGTGGACAAGAAAAAAGATGTAAAGGTCCCCAACCAACTCAAATTTCTTCTTCGAAACAGAAAAAAGAGAGCAGAAATGCACAGGATCATGTCTTTAGTCTAGAGAAGACTTACATGTGGTGGTTGTTCACCCAATGCAGAACATATGTCTACAAGCTCTGCTTCATAACTAGCAATTTCTTGCTGCAGTAGAGCTTTACACTTTTTGGCGTCATCAACTTTGGTCCTAAATACCTCCATACACTCTTGTTCGATCGTTAGAATCATTGTATCCCTTTCGACATCAGGCACTCCAACTTCATCCCATATTTTCTGATTTCAAAAACATCAAAGTGAAGAAAAACACAAAAATAGAAATTCTACCATCCTGAATACCAAATAATGTCTAACAAAGTTGAACTTGAAAAACAAGAGAAGCATAAAATGTTATTCATAATTAAATTATTATCAAGGGAATATGGAAAACCTGCAGTTCCTGCAGCAAAAACTCAAACTTTGTTTCCAAATGCACAAACTGATTACTGCTACGCTGATTGAACATGGTGAAGCAGCAACCTCACTGTAAATGGCAAAAAATTATGAGAATTCACAGCCAAACTAACAGGTTTCTAATCAATCATTCAGTTATAAAAAGAAGAAAAATCCGGAAAACAAATACAAAATAAAATTACAGGACCTATTGAGTGCTTTTTGCAGCTTTCAAATGACCAAAAACACATTAACATTTGACAAGGGTGTTCAGAATCCAATCCAATCCAATCCCATTTAATCGGTTCAATGACGGATCTCTAAATTCAAAAACCTACATGATTAGTTCAAATGACGGTTTTCTTCGTGAGTAAATCCAATGTAGTTGGTTTCCAATCTTCTTTGGTCTTACAGACACTTGAAATTATAGAAATTATGAGTAAATCGTTTGATAAAATTTAGTTTGGCACATTGTATAACCAATAGATTTTTCTTCAGCAACCAATCTTCATTGACACACCAAAAAATAACATCTTCATTTCACGTCTAATTACAATTACATCATAACTTTTAATTGAAAATTTATGAAAATTCAAAACAGCGCGCATAAACAGATAAGCATAAAATGACATGTAATAAGCCCAGAAACTCAAATGACACGTCAACACAACTGACAGATAAGCCAGCACAAAGACAAATAGTAAGAACGAGTGACAATTTTCCATCCATCTTTTGTTTGTTTCCCGAGAAACTACCAAAAATAGAAATACATAGAATCCAATTACAACTTTTGCTTCAAAAAAAAGAAACGAAAATACAAATTAAGTCAATGCACTGAATTTGAGGGAGTGGAGTGTTGACAAGTCATGCATTTTCCCAGCCAGTTTTCTGGGGAAACAAACAGAGCACAAGGAAGAAAACGGACCTTACCGCTGTGGAACTTTCCAGTCGGTCAGATAAGATTTGAGAATGGCTCCAAGAAAATGCAAATGCGAAGCCCTAACAAGTGTGAAGCGTTCGTCTGAGTGTAACGCTTGAATTTTTGGCTGAGAGCGCGAGTTTCGCGTGCGAGAGAAGGAAGGAACGGAGCGTTATATTGGGAAGAGCAAAAGCAAATGGTAGGGTCTGGTTTCTAGACGTCGTCGTTTCGTGTTGTCCCGGCTGACGTGGCGTAACGGAGGATGTACTGATTGAAGAGGAGCGTTGGGGGACTGATTAAAAGGTTGTGGATTTGATCATTTGATTGATGGTATTGCTGCTGTCTTCGTTAGTGGGATTGCATGGGATTCGTGGAACTAAATTTGGGCCCAAAAAGGAGTATATTTGAATTTCAAATTTTACAATTATTACATGGCTTTGCTGCAAATTTTTATTTATTAATTAAAAACGAAGAAAAAGAAAAAAGTCACTCGAACTTGATATTTCTTTTGACATTGAAATAAGAAATACTACTTTTATTATATCGTAATTGCATCAAATTTAAATCATAACTTCCATTTATATTTCTCTATTTCAAAACTTTATCCAATTTGTAATGGAAAATCTAGTAGCATATTGTGTCTTTCTAATAACTGGTCCCAAAAAATTTGACTTGTACTGAAAGGCACACGTAGATAAATTTCAAAATGTTGTTTTTAAAAATATTCAAACACCCGATTTTGAGACTCTGGTGAAACTTGGAACTCGGACTTTAGAGTCAAGACATGGGTCATAAACTCCAAGCCTGATTTGAGATTCGAGAATCATGACCGTAGACCAAGCACCCTAACTCTAGACAACGGATCTAGACCCAATATTTAACACTCATAACCGAGCCAAAAACTTGAGAACAAGAGTCGGGATACCAAAACTACGACTCAATACTCTCCGACCAAACTCCATACCACATACCATGGACCCATAACCTAAACATTTTCATATCTTTTTGGAACGAAAACCATTTTTGTATTTAATACCAAGAGTGTTGTTAAATATTGAAAATATTGATAATACAATCCATACTACAATCTCAAGACATCAATCATTAATAACGCATATGCGGGTTAAGTCAGTTGGTCATAACAATGAGCCCACCTTATTGTAAATCTCCCTTATAAATTAGATTAATTTAGAATAGCATAAACTATCGCTTATGTATAATAGAATAAAAAAATCATTAATAACCGTTGAAGACAAACCAATATGAGCTACTTAGTTAAGTTTTAGCGCACACAAAATAAAATTTTATAACAAAACCAAACTAACCGCAATTTATAATTCGGTGGCCAATTTGGCTTCTTTAGAAACATAGGAAGAAGAAAAAAAAAAATCTAACGGCAAAGTGACTTGAGGACGGAAGGGCACGTGCTTCGTCCTCTAGATTTTTCTCGCAAGAAATGTTTAAAGAAAATTACCTAAATACCTTAGAAACCCTAATAGCTCATCATTTTGTTTTCCTTTCCTATATATATGTATTTCCTTTTCTCACTTTCAAAACAAGTAGACCTTTCGGCTTTTCTAGATTTTCGCTCAATCTATCGCTGTCTGATTTTCAGATCTATGAATCTCTCACTCCCGAATTTTTTTCTCCACCCTCTCATAGCTTCGATCTCACTAAGAAAAGGTACGAAACTTCGAATTGTATACAGTATTTGAATGAATGATTTCATTAAATTAGATTTATTGAGGATTATTTATATACAATAATTGAATCTATATTGATTGTGTATAGATCTAGTGATTGTTTTTCCTTAGTTTGAGTTGCATATATTTGTTAGATTGGAATGTGGTGGATGATTTGAGATTTGCTTCAATTTTGTTTGAATATTTGTTTTTGAAATTTGAGTTGACTTGAGTGTTACTACGTGAAGTGCTTTGTTATAAGTATATTACAAACAACATTTTATGTTTTTTGCATATTTGTGCTTTTGTGACCTTCAAATCTTATTTGTGTTTTTTTTTTCAAACACTACATGTGGGATTTTGGCACTTGTATGCTAAAACTCACCCTAAATAAGGATTTGAAATTCTATTTGGTTCATGATTTGATTGTGATTGAATTTTACTTGTTAAAAATTAGGAATTTTATGTGCAAATTAGGTAAAAAGTGGAATTTATAAAATTACAACAAAGCGTTTCACCATAAATTAGAGGGAACGAAGGACATTTTAGATTTGGAATAATGGTGGATTGCTTGGGTAATTGTCATTCTAACTTGATACTTGTTTCAACATTGAAATTAGTTCACAAATTAAACTTTTCGGGAATGAAATTCCCATGTCTGATCACACGAGATGGGAATAGAGGGTGTTCATTCCCATGTTTGGGAATGCTAGGAATAGAAAATGTCATTTTCTCACATTCTCATGTTTGGTTTGTGTAGTGTTACGAATGAAAAGTTGTTTAGGGCTTGTTTGGGAATGATTTTGGATAGGCCAATAATCACTTATATGGAGAAAATTCTCTATATAATCATTCCCATGTGTTTCTCCATAAAATCACTTAAAGTGATTATATATGAAGTACATTGGAGATGATTCTCCCCAAATGTGATTATGACCTATCTAGAATCACTACCAAACGAGCCCTTAGTTTTCCAACAATACCCTTGATTTTTTATTATTAAAATTTATTAATATGAAAAACATTTAACGGTAAAAAAATAGTATTTAAAAATAGTACTGTTATTTCCATCCCTATCATATTTCTCCACGCACCTTATCTTTAAAATTTTAAAGACAAATTTACCCCTTTATAAAATGATTTTTAAAAACTAGAAAAAAAAACCTCAACTCATAACCCGCCAATTCTTTAAAAATAATTTTAAATTTTAAAACTAAAAATAAAAATCTCGTAGTCCAACAACTCCTCTCTCCCTCTCTCACCCCAGCCACCTTCTCTGACCCACCTCTCTCCCTCTTCTTTTTTCTCTATTTCCTTCTTGTACAGCAGAGCCACCCTTATTTCAATTCAAAATATTAAATTCACAAAATCTTGAAATTCACTTCATCATTAGTTTATCCCATTCAACAATACAAACAACTCCAAATTCTTTAAATTTAAAAAAAAAAAAAAAAACCAATTCAGTTCATCATAAACTCATCCAATTTCACATCCCAAACAAACCCAAATGCCCCTTTTGGTTTGCAAAAAAAATTTGATGGAAAATAATTTCTCATGTCTTTCCCAAAGGATGAGAAATGGAAGATTCATTTAACATGTTTGGTAATGCTGGGAAAGTAATAAGGAAAAACCACTTTATTTCCTTTCACATATTTGGTTTGCATAGGAATATAAACCAAAGTTTGTTTAATTTTCCAATTATACCCACATGAAATCATATAAAAAAAATTATGCATTTAATGCTATATTGTAATTCTAAATTGTTATTGAGGACAAAATGGTCATGAAAAATATGCATTTAATGTTGGCTCATTTTCCCAAACTTTCCCATGAGGAAGGAAAATAGAACCCAATGGGGGAGGAAGGTTTCACTTTCCCCCATACTTTCTCATGTGTCAGCCAACCATTTCTCATGCATGGACTTATCAAACATAAGAAAGTAATTGATTTCCCATTCTCAAGCCTCACATGAACCAAACGGGGCCAAAGATAATGGATAAAAATTTAGAGCAATTATTTAGAAGCAAATTCAAGGTTAGTGGCAGACATGCCTATACATCCCAGGCCTTGTGAACCCAACTTGATCCTTCGCATTCCTCTTGCCATTTGCATCCGTAATTTTGTGTGTTGTCGCTACCTTGGGGCAAGTGGCCTTGTAGCTACAAGGAAAATTGAGAGAGTTCTCTAAAGATTGGGAAGGGGCTAGGTGAATGTTGGGTGTTTGTTGGCTATGGGGAGGAGCCTAATGAACCCTTTGTGTTTCAATTAATAATTAAAAGGTATTTTAGGAATATTGTTGAGTGAAAAGATAGGATTGTGTTTTTTCAAATTTACATGATGGGTGAGAAATGGGTGGGAAAATAGGACAGAGAGGGTGAAAATAACAACACTCTTTAAAAATTATAACATGGTTAAGTTAGTCCTAAAAATTGCATTAAATACTTCCCCAAGTGGGGGAAAAAAGTTTCCCAAGGTAAGCATGAGAAGTTCATCATACCCATGAGTTAGATATTGTATTGTATTTACCAAACATGAGAGTGCAATTTTATATCAATTTCCAAGCTCATAAAACTTTAAACAAACGGCTTCGTGATATACTCATTGTGAGCCAATTAAATTAAAATTTTGAAGAAATTTGGTTTGAATACATTGTTCTCTTATCAATTTGTATTACTTCGAGTTGCACAAAGTCGTTGTCCTAAATCTTCATATCAACATGACACATAATGAGTAAAGGATCAAAGCAACCATTGCAGAAGAAACCCCTTAAGCTTTCACAATGCTAAGCCAAGAGGTACCAACATTTTCCCTCTCTCTCATCTTGCTTGCGTTGTAGCTCAATCCTTGTTTTGTTTGTCTCTTGGTGTGTGAAGTCGGTTTACTAAAATCAAGAACCAAAAAAGCCTTCAAACACTGAAACTACTCTGAAGAATTAAAGAAAAATACAATTCAACAACACAGAGAAGACAAACCAATCAACGTAATAAATATTTAAACTTCAAAAAGAACCCAAAAATTTAAATTTTAAAAAAAGGAAAAAAAAAAGACGAAAAAGTAGGAGAGAGAGAGATAGAGAGAGAGAGAGAGAGAGAGAGATAGAGAGAGAGACAGTGAGGCATATAGAGGGGTCCTGGGGATGAGACTTTGAGGAGACAAACCCCTCTGTGCCCCCAAATTTGTCAGGAAAGAGAAAAACAACCCAAAACATCACCAAAATCAACAACAACAAAACCTTTCCGAAGAAAAAAAGAAAAAAAAGAAAAACAAAGAGAAGCAAAAAAACATTAGAGAGGAGGAGAGAGTAAAATAGTATTTGTCCTCTTCTTCTTCTTCTTCAATCAATCCCATGAATCCTCACAAGACAGAAGATCTCTTCCACCATCATTTCCATCACCACCATCACCACCACCATGATCTGGGGCCACCACCTTCCCAGATCATGCAATCTCCGCCGTCGATTTCCCTCAACCCCGACGACGTCGTCCTCGACGACCCCGTCTTTCCCCCTCTTCCCGAAATCGACCTCTTCCGCTCATCCTCCTCCTCCCCTTCTCACTCCTCCGACGAAAACGACGACGTCCCAAACCCTAACCCCAACCGCCCCGACCCCAATTCCGACCCGAAATCCCAACCCTTTTACATCTCCCCGGAGCCCCACATCTCGACCCAGTTCTACACCTTCAACCCGGAGTCCCATTCCCTCATGATCAAGTGCCTTATCGAGGGCCGCCTCGCCAACCCGGCCGAGATCCGGGCCGCCACGCCTCGACCCGTTCTCAAGTCCTGGCGGGTCGTCTGGAAGGACCGCAACGAGGACACCGCTTACGTCACCGCATGGAAGCGCATCCAGGATAAGCTCGCCGCCCATGTCGACCAAAACGGTAACGAATTCTTGTGTTTCAAGAACAACAACCAGCAATTTGTTTCGCACATTAATCAGTGGCAGGACATTGTTATGAGTTTTCATAGCGACACTGACTTGAAACACTTGGCGTTGAAGGAAACCATTGATAGAATTAAGCAGGTTTGGACTGTAGGTGCTAAGTTTTATGGCATTCCTGAGAGTTACATTAGGGTTTGTGTTGCTGCTTGCCCTGTGTGCTCCTCGGAGAATTCGGGCCTCTCCGGGAGGAGCAAAAGGCGGCGTTTTGAGTATACTGAGTCCTTTGATGTGCCTGCTAAAGAGGTGCCCACTAGGCTTCAGCAATTGGCTGCTAAGCATAAGGTGGTGTTGTGTATAAGGCAGAAGTATATTAGGTACAAGCCCTTTATGGCTGAGGTTAAGGACTATGCTTGTCATAGGGCAGGGGAGCCTGCAGCTAAGAAGTCGAAGATTTTGAAGAGGGAGCCCTATGCTTCTAAAAGGTGTGGCTGCGGGTTTCGAATTAGGGCCATTGTTCCAATTGCGAATTACAATGAGAAGGACAAGACTTTTGTGTATCAGGAAGAGGGGATGGCGGTGTTTAAGCTGTATGCTGTGCATTCAGGGCATGAGCCAGGTCCGTTGGATGGGAATGCAAGGATTATGCATCGAGTTGTGGGGCACAAAGGTGGGCTTTTGATGGATCAGGATACTGTGTACGGTGTGAGTGAGGAATTGGACAATGATGGGTTTGGGCTGTTGGGGAAGGACGAAGGGGACATGCAGTTTTTGGTTTTGCAGCAGGTGCAGGAATTGAGAGCTGAAGTTGGGCAGTTGGAAGAGAAAATTGTGAAATTGCCGCAAGAGCTTTTGGGTTCAGTGTCTCGGGATTTGTTTGATCTTGTGAATAAAGTTAGACAAATAGGAGAGGAGACTTCGAAGCCAATGGATTTGCTACCAGACAAGACGCTTGCAGATGATATTTTGGTCGGGGATAACGATTTGGCACATTGGAGTGATCACCATCACGAACGTTTATATGGAGATGGCAAGGACGCTGATTTGATCGAGGATGATGAAGACAGTTTTGGGCGAACTCTTGGGGATGCTGTCCCCTGGGAACAGCTGAGGGCAGACTGTAGGAGTCCGAAGGATCTGATAGGTGACCCTTGCAAGCCAGAAAAGTGGTTGAGATGCAGTGACTTTGATGAGAAGAGCATCCTTAATTGCGAGGATACTAAACTAACCAAGTCCTTAAGACATGATGAGGGTATAGCAGGAGATGTAGGTCTTGTTGGTATACAGGTTGATAGCTTCTATCAAGGGAGTTCTAAATGGTTTGATTCTCCTTGTGGATTGGACCCAGGTGCAGATTGTGGGGATAGTGCATTCAGGAATGGGGAGATTGTTTAGTCTCTTGAAGAACTGGTTAAGCCTTTCTAACATAGTTATGGGTGTATATTGTCCCTTTCTCAAGCCGGAAGTGGGTTGTACATGTATGTATACAGAAGATTGGAGCCTCAAACAGACTTGTAGGTTCCTTTACCTTGTGTTGCTTGTAAAGTATAGCCAATTGGGCTTCTCTGCACATAACTTATTCAGAACTATTTGTTAACCATGTTCTGGGCATTCAGAATTTTCAGATTGGTTCGTTTTTACAATGCATATCGGCTTTTGTTGAAGTTTCTCTATACCCTGTGTAATCGTTTTTCAACTTCTGTTATGGGATTTTTTGCTTTTTGCAATGTGCCTTGGCTTTCTCTTTTTTGGTGCTTCTTTGTAGTCCCCTAAATTCTGAAAGAACTCTACATACTGCACCTGTATGTTCCACGCATTTAAACACTCACACTTTGTGCAAGTTTGCTAATTTGTGTGATTTATTATGAAGGTTATACAGCTGTAATTTCCTTGTATCAAATTGTATGGAAGATATAGGTGCTCGCTTCTGTGATGTATCAAGTATACTGACAATTTTGCAACTTTGTGGTTTTCAATCCGAAATTTCATATATTTTGTGGAATGGTTTGAATATATTCTGGAACTTGTTTAGTGCTGGAAAGTGGTTCTGCATGCTTCTTGATCATTTAAATGGTGTTCTTTTTGTTTGCTGATTTTGTCAGGTATTTACATACATACCTTTTTATTACTCCCTTTGTATGCATCACATATCTGTATCTGCTAATTGCCCCATGGATGATGGCCCTCAGTTTCTGATGGTCCACTGTGCCTCCATATAGGAAATGGGAAACTTAGTGAATCTACCAGGTTACCTATTCTCAAATAGACAAATCATACATGAAAATCTTGATATGATTGGTAAGAGAGAACTTGAATTTTCTTGCCCCACCTTTTGTTTGCGAATTGGTTATACAGTGACATTCCATGCATTCCTTATCTGCCTCTGTTCTATGGTTTGCTAGTATATGAGGATTTGAAGATGTTGGTCTTTGAGAGAGTTAAGTGATAGCTGCTTATGAAGAGAGGCTTTTGTCCTAGCTATGATCCTGGAGATTTATAGTGCAGATATTGAGTTCCTATGCAAATAGGTATGTTTATCACTTCTTGTAGGTTCCATATTTGGTTATTATCTTTCCTTTTTGTCCTGTGTTAGAAATTAGAATGTGGGATTGGCTACACATGCTCTGCCAAGTTACATAGATAACATGTTGGCAACCAGAATGAGTTCGCCTTTGTGGCTTGGCATCTATAGAAAGATGAAACTTTGACTATTAAAATCATCATACATGAATATCTAGAGTAACAGGTTAGCTGTTCTGGAATTACCAGTAAGTTTTTATTTGGTTAGGGCAACACTTCTCTGTTTTTCTGGGCATGTTGAATGGCAGGTGATTTCATTTGCTACCAGAAATTTTGCCACAATTTGAGTGGACTGGTCTGGACTGGACTGGACTGGGACTATGCTGCCATCATTGTCCTTTCTATAAATATTTATTTATTTGGTCAACAATGGTTTTCTTGAAGAAACTTTGAATACCTTGTTTTTAGCAAAATTTTCAGTGAGCAGGTTAAAGAAAGGTGAAGGTAAGTTACTAATGGTAATTAAATATTAGGGTGCACATGGGATGAGCTCTGCAACTTCATGCGTTTTGAAATATATCTTTGTTTGTGTATAGATTTGGGCCACCACGTATGCAAACATGCTAAAGGTTGTAATGGTTGAACAGAGCTCTGCAAAACCTTTTTATTTTGGTAATGTATTTTGTATGGGGCATTGACAGTCAAGGTAGAACCTGCTTTTATGCGTAACTTTTGCTAGCTCAGTCGTCCACTCGTGCGTTTCAAATTTTTCTGTCGATGAAGAAGTTTATGCGTGTGTGTGAAATCTGACTGTTGTTTCAAATTTGACTGTCGACGAAGCGGTTTACTTGTGGATGTCAAATCTGACTGTTGATGGATTGTGAACCAACGTATGTCAAATCTGACTGTTGATGGATTGTGAACCCTAAAAGCATCTTGAGAATCATATCAATTTTTATTATTATTTAAAGATTGGCATAGATTAATGTTGGGTTATAATCTAATTGCTGTCTTGTCATCGACGAAGACAGCTGGTTTTGATGGTTTTTGGGGTTTGACTGACGATGACTCTGAGTTGATGTTGCCAACATTTTATTTAGTCTTGGATGCAGGATTAAGTGCGTGATGTTTATACATGGTGGCCTTGACTTCAAAGCAGGTTGAATTCTAGTTGGTATGAAGAGATATATGCGAAGGTAAATTCCTGTTTCTGTGGATTTGACACTCTGATTCGATCTTCATAGTCAACATTTGAGGTTTGCCTCACTTTTAATGGCTCAATAAGAGGATTTCAATTTTTTAGTCATCAATAAACCTCACAATTTTATTTATCATTTCGTTTACAACATAACCCAAAACTCAACAATCCATATAACAAAACCCAAAACCAAGTCCATAGATTCTATCCATCCCAATACATAACCCAAAACTAAGTCAATAAATTCTATTCATCCCAATACCCAACCCTTTGAAGCATTTGGAGCAGCTTGACTCGTAGCTTGACTCGTAAGCAAGTACGAAGAAACTCGAAGGGAGAATCAAAACATATGTTTCTCTTGAGAGTCATAAAGACCTATCTGAGATCCAAAGTTTGGTGAAACACGGTCCTGAAACCAGCTACAACTTCTTCCAATGCTTCATCAAAGCTTTCCCCACTCTCTTTGGTTTCATATTTTGCCAATTCTGAAGTGGTAGCATGTAGCATGATCTCAAGAAACCAGAAGAAACCCAGTTCACAGGGACCAATTTGCGGCTAACATGTGTGCCAGCTAAATCAATCCCCATGGATGTGACTCCTTCTGCTTATGGTTCTGTTCTCCCTATTCTGGTGAATCACTAATTCGATATTGTCAAGTCCATGCTAGACTCTACAGTTCTAGCATCGTTTTCCCCTTCATCTTGGCCTTCATCATCTTCCCCTTCATCTTGGCCTTCAGAGCGCTGATGAAATACCACCATCATCTCTCTATCTCTCTTACAGAGGAAACCCAAATATTTAATCAGAAATGAATTAGAACTGGAGATGGCGGAATGCTTGATGTTCAAGTTATTTTTATAGTTGAGCTGCAGGGTTCTAGCAGGGTTATTTTGAAAATAAAAAGGGTGTTCTGTAATTTTCTGGCCAGAGAAAATACTAGGTGCTGTTTGTTGGCAAGGGCATGCATGATCCTAGAATTATCTTGCTTTCTTTTTTGGTCGGTTATTACCTGCCTACAAACCTCAAATTAATATTCTACTTTAATCTAATTTAAACTATCAGAAAGAGGATGCAAATTCGGGTGCAGAATGATGAGCACATTTATTCTAGCTAACTTGACTAAGCTCATATATGCAATTTCATATCCAACTTTAGATATTGTATCCAGTCATCTCAAGTTCGAGTGAAAAACTTAGACCTCCAATTAATGCAAACATTTTTTGGAATTCAAATTCATACTTTTATGTTATTTTATCCAAATGGGTGTTGAAATTTTAGCAACAATTATATCATATCCAAACATAGATTATATAGTCATCCCAAATTCAACTGAAATACATTGTTTCTCATATTTTTATATTCTCCAATAAGGTAAAGCTTATTTTGGAAATTCAAATCTATGAGTTTTTAAAAGCAACTAATTTCATATCCAACTTTTTACCTTATTTTGGAAATTCAAATATGAGTTTTTAAGAGCAATTCATTTCATATACAACTTAGATATATTGTATCTAGTCATTCCAATTTCAATTTTAATACATTGTATATCTAATATTTTATGATTCTTCCAATTAATTTAAAGCTTATTTTATAAATTTAAATCTAAGAGTTTTTAACATCAATTAATTTCATATCCAACTTAGATATATTGTATCTGGTCATTCCAAATTCAACTTATATACATTGTATATCTAAAAAAATTATGATTCTTCCGATTAATTTAAAGCTTATTTTGGAAATTCAAATCTATGAGTTTTTAACATCAATTAATTTCATATCCAACTTAGATATATTGTATCTAGTCATTCCAAATTGAACTTAAATACATTGTTCACTCATACCACCTGAATTAGTAATACCACGTAGTAGTGTCACGATTACACCTTAAAATTTCTTCATTCGGACTTATTAACACCTTATACTTTCCCTCAATTAATTGCATATCCAACGTAAGCAAACTATACTTCTCATTTGGAGTTACTTCTCTAGGAAGTACTTCTTCTCAAAAGCACTTCTAGCAAAATCGCTTTATTATAAATATGTTGAAATTTTCATAAGAAATCGAAGTACTTCCTGAAAAAGCACTTAGGAGTGCTTCTATGACCTAGAAGAACTTCTAAACTTTCCTGTCAAACGCTATAAGAATAAGAAGAGCTTTTGATTGTCATAAAACGCTTTTAGCCTTTTTAGAAGCACTTCCAAACAAATAATATATATAGTCACTCAAAATTCAATCCAATAAATTATATCTAACATATTTATGTTTCTTCCTAATCCCCTGACCTTGGTCTCATGCTTTGGTTGTACAAGTTGTTACTCTCCTCAATATATTATCGCCTCTATTTTTATTTATTTTTTAAAATTCCATCTAAATGGATCTTAGAATTTTCACCACCCTAAAGAAGTGATCACCGGGCCCAGGTCTAAACTTAATTTATGGGCTCTCAAATTACACAACCCACGAGCTATTCTATTTTGTTTATTCCATTATTTTGGTAAATAATTAAGGTACAGCTAATTAGAGCAATTTATTGATTTAATTTTTTTTAATTATATCTATTTAAAAAAAGAAAAAAAGACTAAGATATATACTTTTGTCATGGGTCCCTCCCTCCCTTCCAGAAAACATGGGCTTCGGCAAACTACTGTCCTCGTTTCATATGGGCTATTGGCTTTCTGTCTCGTATATTATGCCGCCAGATTATAGATTAAGATGATTAATTAGATGAAAACCATATTTAAATAGAGACATGAATGATATACTATATTATTATATAAATTATTATCATAAAAAATCTATAATTTAATATATTTAAAAATGCAAATGCAGTAAACTCATAGGAGAAGATTGCCCTCCCGGTAAGGTAGTTTACTTGCTTACTTGTTAGAGTAAGGAAGAGAGGAAAAGGGTGCTGTCATCTAGCATTTTTTACAGTTCGGATAGCAGCATATCTTCAATTTCCAGATCCAGTGCAAATATAATTCTTTAGCTCCATGGCATTGTTTTTTTCATAGGTGGCTATGGGTGCAATGGTGGGTTCCAATTCTTTGTGCTTGAGTGGCCCTATTAAGTATTTATTTTTAATTTTTATTGAGAATGGGCCTAATAAGTATACTTCTTTGGAGATATATAAAGCCAGGCTTAGTTAATGAGGGATTATGCTGGGTGGTTACAATGAGGGGTTCAATTTAACAGTCCAATAATAGCTCTGTACGGAATCAGAGACTATTAAGGACTCCCTAATTCTAGCATTCCTGCTTTTCCTTTGTAATTTTTTTCTAGCTACTTTGTAATGAAATTTTGGTTTAAACACAACCCAAAAAAAAAAAAAAACCATGCAGGGTTTGTTTGTTGCAAGAAAGCTATAGAACAAGCAATGTGGGCAGCCATTTTTAAATCTAAAAAAGGTACAAGATTAACTTGAGAAGCAACAAAATCTTTGCTTGCAAAAGCCATAACGTACGGCAAGAAAATTGATCAGATGTGACCAGTTGACAAGAGTTAGAAGTTTTGATGAGAAGTCGAAGGCTTGTTCAACCTCACTCCTGGCAAGTATCGACACACGAACTCTCGAGCTAATGCCTGAAGATCTTCCCCATCAATAAGTTCTTGATCCAATGAGTTGAAAAGACTTGTCATTTCTGCAGTGTGTGGCACTGTTTGTAAAGGATCAAAATGCGTCAACAAGTTGGAAGTTGGCACAAACTCTGAGCATGGAGATGATGTCACATTGATATGGGACGAGGAATAGTGAAGGCTTCTGGGTGGAGGAGGGCATTCGAGTTGAGGCAGCGGCAGTGGAGGCGGCGCGTGCTGCAAGGTTGCAAGGCGGGCCTGAACATAGGCTAACTCTGCCTGCAAATTCAGTACCTGCAAACCATAAGATGATTTAATTCACTTTTTCTTTTTTCTTGTTGGTAAATATTGATGTAGTCAAAGTGTTATAAGGTGAAAATATTAATTAATATTTAATTTAATTTCTGTTCAAGAGACACAACTAGGTCAAATTGCAAGGTTTACATGTACATACGTGGACTAGTTTGATATATATCTTCTATCTTAATCACCAGAGGCATATGCATTTGGAGCAACACTTTCATGTAGTCAACCTACCTAACAGAGAGGCTTGTGGAATTCTACCGAACGCAAAAGCTAAATATCTTTCCAATCTTATGGCTTTGACGTGTGGAAACTGGAAATGTGATCATATATATTCTAGAACATTTTGTGTATGCACCATATATACCATCTAATTAATTTTTTTACAGATGATGAATAAGATTTTAGTACCATAAAAGCAACAGGTTGTCATCAAATAAAGCAAAAGATTATATATATATATATATATATATATATATAGAGTTATTTTTCTATGTGAACATCTGCACATTATTACTGTATAGACGTCATTGTAAACAAAGAGGAAAACATGAAAAAGTAATAGAAAATACATGGTGTTGATAAATATATATATCTACATCAAGCGATTCCTTGTGATTAATGGAAGAAGGTTTGGTATATTTCAAAACCCACAGAGTGTAGGGCCCAAAATTTATCATCCATGCAAGAGAAACAATAATAATCATCTATAGGTGATATTAATGCATAGAGATTAACATTAATCTATGTTTTCTTTGGGATACCAATAATATGAGAATGCATGATTAAGAAAGTCAAAACCAGGTGTATTAAATATTTCTCGAATTACTAAATATGTTTGCTTGGTAGCTCCGGCAAGCAACAAGAACCCCCAAAGTCATCCACCCAATACACCACAGCCGCCACCCCTCTCTCTCTCTCTCTCTCATGAGAAAAATAAGAAGGTGAAACAAAATAGAAACTCCAAGCTTTAGCATAATTTTCACAAACTTTGTATTGGAAAAGAAAGACCAAGTAATTTTGACAGATCAAACCCTCCCATCTAGCTCTAATAATTTGCAAGTGATTAGACTCAGAAACCAAGAAAATCAGGCGCACGTTTGCTAGCATGGACTACATATGTATCACCAAAGAAATTGCAACAAAGACTTTAAAACTTGTGGAACACGCAGTCTTGATCTAGTCCTACAAATCATAAACCTTGAAAAACGTCTAAGATTACATGTACAGTGATACTTGTCAAAGAAATGACAGGTAGATGGAAATACCCACCAGGCGCATGTTAGTACAAATATCCACCACTACCATGAATTCGATTCGACAGTGGCTTGCAATTGTCAATTTGCAACTAATTGATCAAAGGGTACTAAAGCTATAGGTACCACGCTTACATTTGAGACACGAGATTTGTCATTTGTACAACATTTACTTATCACTTTTAAGATTTTTTTCTCTAATAAAAATTGGTTCGTCCCATGAGAGTTAAGCTAGAGAGATAAATGTGCTCCAAATAACAGCAAATTCTTACCTCAATGAGTGGCTAGAATCTAGAGTGTCAATAATATCACTGGCTATGAAGAGATCAAGCAAACAATTTCATCTCAAGAAACAGTGAGAATTGAGCTCTAACCAAACTTTCACAGAAAAAAACTCGAGACCCACATGAGACCCATGCTCAAGATTCCACACAATTAATTAATCTCATAAAATGGTCAACAAATTTGAGCTTAGAAGGCCAAAGAAATTAATGAAACATGAATCAATTAATTAAGGTTTGAGGAGCTGGTGATTTGACCTGCTGTTGGAGGGTGAAAATGTGAGAAACGCAGCCATAGACAGGGTCTCTAACCCTAGCAAGAGCCTCATAGCAGAGGGTGACGACAGCATCGAGCCTCTTGTGGGGTGGTATGCGCAGGAGAAGCTTGGAGGCATTGCTTGCACCAAACACTTTGTGCACTGCAGCAAAGTGAGCCGTGCCTTGCTCTGAGTCGAAGTAGGGAGCAAATATGCACCCTTTTATGCATTTTCTCCTCAGAAACTTGCAGGCACCACAAGGCCCTCCACCTCCTCCTCCTCCTCCACTGTTGTTGCTTCCATTTGTTGATGATCCACTCATCTCTCTCTCTCTCTCTCTCTCTAGAGCTAGATATTAGTTTCTTCTTCTTCTTCTTCTTCTTTTCAGGCCAGTTTAATTAGTTGTTGTGGGGTCTGAGAGAGAGCTTAGTATATATAAAGGAGGATGATAGAGGGAGAGAGAGAGAGAGAGGTTGGGTTGGATTATTGTTATATGTTTTTATATTTATTTTATTGATGACAAATTGTGCAAGCTTTGGTGGTGGCTGGTGGGTCACTAGAAGGACTGGTTGTTCCTTTTTTATTTCCATCAGTTAAATTTTCTCTTTTGCTATGCAGACAAGTGAAAAAAACAAACACCACTGTCACTTCAATTTTGTAAGTTATCGTAATTAGACATGCGAATACAAAATATATCAGAAATTTTCAAATACATATACTATGTGTACGGCACAAACCACTCTTTTGGGCTCACTCTATAATAATCATTTATTTTTTAAGACATGCATTGCATAACAAAAAAATTCGGCCAATGAGTAGTCATGTAATTGTAATCGAATAAAAAAAGGAACAAGTAATTTAGTACTAAAAAGAATAGGCCGATGATTAAGTAATTAGTCGATTTCTTATTTCAATGATTTTTTTATAAGGATAATCTTTGAAGAACACTATTCAAACCAGACCTACAATATGACACATCACAATTCGATTCGTTTATTAACATTATTTATTAACATGACTTGAGTAGTCTAGAATACGTGACGTAATTAGTATATATATATTCCCTATACAACATGAATTATATATATATATATATATATATATATATGTTGATATTACTACTAGGCTCCCATTTTTTCAAACTTGGCTTAAATGACTTGCAATCGGACATACTTCAGCCCTAAATTTAAGTAATACTACGAATAAGACAAGCTTTTATTCAATTCATAGTGGCATATATTCAATTCTCTCCTGTTTATTTTAATGTGTCACAGAGAGAGAGAGAGAGAGAGAGAGAGAGAGAGGGAGAGAGAGAGAGAGAGAGAGAGAGGTTGATATGTGAATCAAACTTTAAAATCACGTCAAAACAGAAAAGAAGTGGAGTAGTTTGCGTTAAGCAAACAAAAACATATGCGGTTAACAGGTATCAGCTTAGCTACTTGCATAAGTTTATATACATTCATTCAGATATATGGTGCGCAGGCCTCTAGCATTCACCTCATTAAATGTATTGCTAATCTAGCTGTGCACCTAAATATATTCTTGTGAAATATTTGGTAAATATTTCAATACATAACCCAACGGTGATCTGGTTGGGTAAACAAATATAGGGTGATATATATCGGCACAAAACACATCCTTTACATGATTAGAATTCGTGCGTTTGTTTTGTGTGTGGACATCTGTCTTGATTTTATTTATTTTTTGTGAACTTGTGTTTTGATTAAAAGAGGATATGAGATTCGAACTTGGAGCTAATTCCTTATCCTGATGTCTTTTGTCCAATAGAAAAGTTATAATAAGCACTTCTCAAATTATAGCAACGAAATTATGTTATAATAAGAACTTCTCAACTTATAAGAAATAATAATAAATTATTTGGGCTGGGTTACAACCCACTCACACTACATCATTCCAAGCCCACGCACAGATACCGTTTCAACCCAATTACATTTAATCTGCCAATCTGCCAAAATTCGAACTGATTCCAATCCACTTTTCAGCTCATAATTTTTTTTAGGGAGGGTGATCAATTTTCAGCTTATAAACCTACCAGTAATGCCACATGGACTCATACATTTTCATGAATGCCTAAGAAATTGGTATTGTTTTTTAATTCATTTGAAAACGCTAGCTTATAGTTTAATTGTCTCGT
Organism: Prunus dulcis; assembly: GCF_902201215.1. NCBI lineage: Eukaryota > Viridiplantae > Streptophyta > Magnoliopsida > Rosales > Rosaceae > Prunus > Prunus dulcis. Next base: position 15,997,059 of record NC_047651.1, read on the forward strand.
ATTAAAATAAAAAGTTGTGCTAGTATCAATTGCGTAAGAACATGTGAGATTTACAAAATTACAATAAAACACACAATCATTAACAATTGTACCAATATCACGCACTCAAACACGATTAATCTTAACAAAACCCCGAGATTTTTTGTGTTTTTTTGGGCAAACATAACCCCGAGGTTAAGAGACTAGTTTGTACAGTTCTGTCCCATGTTGAAGTGATGGAATTAGAAGAGTGTGGTAAAAGTGAAATTCATTTATGGTGACGTGGACAGGTAGACCGTACAGGCAGAAGCGCAGGCTAGCGAGTGATTCAGTGAAATTACTCAATCCGTCATTTTAGTCATCAGCCAAGCCATAACACCCACACACACACACACACACACTCTGAGTCACTGACTGACTGTCATGGGTTTATTTTTGCAGCACAGAAAACCATGCAAGGTTGAAAAAAAAAAGGTTGATGTAAGCAATCAATAGCAAACCACACACCCATACATCGTATCATGGCACGTGCAACTTTCTTTTTATCATCTCTGGGACAGACTTCCACTTGTCATCTTCTCATCCGTCCTCCCTCTTCTACACGAACACCCTTTCCCTATCTCCAAACAGCAACTCAGGTCAATCAGTATACTGTACAATTTACACATACTGTCCCTTAAAAACCTAACAAGAGCACATATATGAGCTCAGTTATTGTCCTGCGTGCATAATGAATGTTCTTGGTTTCTAATTTAGACTTGGTTGAATTCATATATTTATTTGAACAAAATTGCAAACATATATAGCTCTTGTTCAAACTTAGGTCACTTTATGTCACATTAAAGCAAGGCGATCGAGGTGAGGTAGGATATTATATATCATGTTTCAGTCCCTTGGCTCCTCTTATTTGGAAAGTCACTTTCTGGGACTTTCTTTTTTTCAGTCTGAGGATATATACACACCGTTACGTGCATGTTTTTTTTGTTAAAGTTATTTATCGATAACTAGCTTTGTATTTACCTTTATAAATTGAACTTCAATAGTAGATTAACCGATAATTAGGTGTTATTGTGATTGATATCATCATAAATCTAATTTTTACTGCCTTATCCTTATATATCTTGACTGCTATAACATTTAGCAAGGTCATTTTGATTGATAATTTACACTTCAATGTGAGTGCAGTCTTCGAAGTGAAGTTTTCTACAATTTAGGTCTGACATAAACCGAAAGAGACATACCTCTATGTGATGATTTGCAGGAGAATCGATTTTAGATGGAAACCAATGATTTTTGGTCTACTTTATATTTTGCAAAGACAAGCCTTAAATGAATAGTTAAACATTTAAGGAGATGGGCTTAGCGGAAAAGAATCTTGATTTGCAGAACAGTAGTCTCATGTTCGAACTCTCATGGCACCGTAGTGTGTGTGAAAACTCCTCTCTCCCTCTGTAGTTTAGACTATTACTTTTATTTAAAAATATATATTAACAAGGGAAAATATTTGCATAGTAAGGAGAATTAAGGCGATGTATGACAACTTAATAAGTTGCTACCATAGCGATGATAAAATTAGATTATCAAAATCAAAACTAATCGAAAAAGAGGTTTGAAATCTTTTAAACACTAGAAATGCAAGATTTCATTTTCCAAATGTGGGAGAAACTCTCAACATGCATATGATCGATATATATGGGTTAATTAATCTCGTTATATGCATTATTTTACAATCCACAAAATCCGGGCAGGATTATAGAGCAAACCAACAAAAGATTATTAGGGCAAGGGCAATTAGACCATTAAGAAAATAATTAAATCCGTAGGGTATGTGACTGGTGTATGGAAATCCCTTATGGAACTTATATAAATTTCACACGGAATGACAAGGACAGTTGTGAAGAAGGGAAAATTTTATTTTAAATTGAGAATATCTGTTCCCTAGAACTTCTATAAGTATATAGTCAAAGGAGACCTATAGCCGCACAAGCCTAGCCTATAAATTTCTAAATAACCCCAAATAAATTTAAGATATGCGAAGGACCACTATGTAGTAGTTTGGAAAAATTGTTTTTCGGAAAAAGTTTTGGGTTCGAGTTTAGCATATGTGTAGTGTGTGTGAGTTTAGCAATTGCTTTCCGAAAGAGAATGCAACAAAGTAAACCCTTTTCAACATCTCTACAACTGTATTACATTAGCATAATACATCATCATTAGTGCTGAATAGTAATTAATTAGCAGATTAGTCAACAATATTACAGATGGATCCATTTGTAGTTTGACTAACATGCAACTCTAAAACCCTGATTAATAATAATAGTTCCATGATTAGCCTGGTCCAAAAATCTTTTCTTTGACTAGTTTTAATTCTCCCTTTTGCGCTTCCATTGATTAAATATAATTACTCTTAGGCTTTTAATTAGCAGCTAAGTTGCCGCATGTTGGGGTGACATGCTGCAATTTAAAACACATTTCTTCCTACTTTAAAGTGGCAAAGCCAAGCCAGTGTTAATTAATCATAAATATTTCGTACATTTTTAAGATTTTGAGGGTTTTGACCGCACGGGTGGGGGACTCGTGGGGCACCATTGCTGCTACCAAAAGTTTAGGTGAGCCTCGTTGCAAGACACTAGTTAGACATTGAGGGACAGTCTTGAGCAATTATTCAAAGACTTTTTTTCCAAATGTACATTCTAGAAACGTTTTGGCAATACAAGTGATCCCTTTTCAAATAATCTTTTATTTGCCTGAGCTTCCTTCATGATCAAAGCCAACCTAGATGTTCAAGCACGAATCTATGTGTATAAATAATTTGTAACGAGCCAATATACTCACAACAAGCTATATGATTGTAATTATTCAATTATTTACTTTTTTTTAAAGAGTGTTCTAGTTACGACTATTGAATTGATAACGTAATGATGTTGATTAAGTTGATTTGGTGCTTAAGGCACATAAAATAACACTACAAATTGCAGCACATATATATATACAGATATCTACAATGTCGTAATTCCTGTGCACTCCCACAATCCAGCAAATAATTATAATTAAAAAAAAAGATAGAGGACGCGGGAGATGTACCATCTCTATCTGTGTGCAACTGTGACAACGTAAGCTAGTGATCATCAACAACCGTAGGACCACCTTAAAATCAGGACACGTGTCGAACATCAGATGGCATTCATGGAACTTTCCTCCTCTTCACAATCACAGGCTCACAGCACATGGATTGGACCGGAGCAGCAGCTCGGTGATGCGCCGTTACGAACTGTTGCAGATACAATCACATTGAAATTTTATATTATTTTTTCTACGCGAAAATTTATTTATTTATTTATTTGTTTATTTTACGGATGTTAAAATCCAAGTTGTCTTTAAAAGAAAAATTAAATTGGGACGTTACTTTCTTTTCAAGTGAAGGACGTGTGGATCCCACTTTGAATATGAGGTCATCTTCTTACTCGACCGTTACTTTCTCGGTCACCTCCTGCCCACGTGGCACCCAGAGATTCGGCTGGCTCTTGCTGGGTCTTTTTGAGCACCGAACTTGGGGCTTTGACCTTTGATAGCCTCGCTTACTGTGTTAATAGGTTAATATAATTTGCATGGAATGGGAGTTATGTAGAACTGATCAATGATCAAATGGTTAAAAACAGTTATTTTTGTACTCGAAATGTTGTATTTAATCCTCCTCTTATAATATCATTTATCTATAAAAAAATCTGACTTTTGCTTATTTATCTCGTTTTTTATCCTCTAATAAATTTTTGGTTCTAATCTTGCATTTAGTTATGTACGAAGTTAGGTCATTTTGGGTTCAATGTTTAAGTATTGTAAACTCAGGTTGTATTTGGTGGGTGGGATTGAATTGGACTATTTCAATTAAAATGAGAAAGCGCCACGACCGTTGTTTAGTGCGCTGAGACTGAACTTATCAAAATGGATAACAGTTCAACATATTGTGTCTTACAAGTCCCATTTAGAGAGATGAGACTCATAAAAACTGACTTGAATTCAACTCCAATTCAATACAAGTCGAGCCACCAAACGCGACTTAAGGTTTAGTGTTTAGAATTTATATAAGGATACTTATGGTCATTTTTTGATGATGTAGATTTAGATGTAGAGCTTTACTCCTTACACGTAAGGAGCCACCAATAACAGTCTCACACATAATTTTAGCTGAAACAATGAGTGAAAGAGTAATTGACGAAAGAATGAACTAATTTTCAAGCATAAAAATTTTCCACAACAAAAGGTCACGTATGGTGACAAACTTTTTTTTTTTTTTTTTTTCCTGTGTGCGGTCTGTCAGTTATACAAGAACGTGGAGCTCACCATACAAAATTTAGGCCCCACATCACGTTTTATGGGCGTCTAGTGTGCACACATGGAATAACTTTTTGGTGCTTAAGAAGGATTTTATTCGCAAGTGTTTGGATAAGATTACATCTTTCTTCTTCCTAAGGTGATCGGCTTGTTTTTGGGTATACTTTTTTTACTTGTTTCTTGACAAACGATAAGATTTGATCCTACCTAAGACCTCAATGGAAGTCTAATAATAAGGACTTTGAACTTGACCTAATGATGACGTTTAAAGATGGTAAAATAGAAGATATAATGCATATATGGGTTAGATCAGTTAGTAGTGCGCTCGTCTCTTTGCATATGAATTCTATAGTTTAAAATATCAATTTATCAGAAGAAGAAAAAAACAAAATAATATTGATCCTGTTATTATCATTCACATTGCCATCACCCTTAAAATAATCATCGTCATTCATCACTCATCAACCATTTTAGTTTCGTAGGCATCTTCGTGCCATTTTCTTTTCTTCCATCTCGAGAGTAATGAATTTTGTTAGCTAAGCTAGTTAGGTCGAATAATTTACTTGAATATGTAATATGTTATATGGGTTTCTATTTATGGTTGATTGCTTTCTATTTATGGCGTATAAATACGATTAGATTTGATCATACACATTAACCAGTTCACTCACTCAATTGTCATCAGTGACACATACCACTACTTCAATTCCCAACTTTCACAATTATATTATTGCTATTAGCTTCTCTCTCTCTTTCTCTCTCAAATGATCGTATTTGGTTTTCTTTACAGGGTTAGGGCGTATAAACCTTGGCTTATAATAAGTTAAAATGCGAGCAATCATTAGGTAATTTTCCAACCAGTGGTAATTAGTAAAAAGAGAAATTAAATTTTACTAGCTAGAAGAAATAGAAAAAAACCACCATTTATGTCTCACTTTCAAACCCAGGCTTCTTTTTGGCTTTTCATATAGAAAAGGAAAACAAATGAGTCATTTTCAACGTTGAGAGAGAGAGAGAGAGAGAGAGAGAGAAGAGAGAGAGATGGCGTCTTTTGCCCTCCACGCAGCTTAAAACACGCAGACTGGCAAATATAGGCAGTCCCCTCGACACGTTTCGACCTTCCAAAATCCCATTCTTTTTGTTCCACCCCCAACAAACCAACCCAACCCACCCCCATTTTATATATATATATTTCACATACATATATACTCTACATCTACACACACTATCAAAAAAAAAATCCCCTAAAATATATATATATTGCATATGTGGCTTGGCAAGCTAGAGAGAGAGAGAAGTAGAAGCATGAATTTTGTTAGATAATATTCAGGAGACCAAGGAAGGAAGGAAGGAAGGAAGGAGGGAAGAGAGAAATGAAATGAAAAAAGAAAGAAAGCTAGGGCTTTATCGTATGTTTGCTTCACGCAAACAGCTAAATGTATTAAGCCTTTGCTTTCTCGCGTGGCTTTAAAGTCTCCTTTCTTTCAATCTCATCAGCTACAAGCGTTTTTTATCACCCACATCCCTTCCCTCTCTCTCTCTTTCTCTCTCTCTCTCTCTAAATAACAACAAAAATAAAACCACACCCCCCTCCCCACCAAACCCCAAAATCTCCTCCTCCTTTTCACTTCACAAACATTAATGGCACCACCTCTCATCATCATCATCATGACCCCCTAAAACCCCAAACAATCTTCAACCTAAATCAAAACAAGGAAATCATATCCACCAATTTAATTAAATCACCATCAAGACCTCAAAATCAAGGTCATCGTCATAATGAATGCAACAAACCCTAGTGGCTCCGGGGGAGGCGGTGGGGGTGGCGGCGGAGGAAGTAGTAGCAGCGGCGGAGGAGGAGGAGGAGGAGGCCCATGTGGCGCGTGCAAGTTTTTGAGGAGGAAGTGTGTGCTGGGTTGCATATTTGCACCCTACTTCGACTCGGAGCAAGGCGCTGCTCATTTTGCTGCGGTGCACAAGGTCTTCGGAGCCAGCAATGTCTCCAAGCTTCTTCTTCACATCCCGGTCCACAAGCGCCTCGACGCTGTCGTCACCATATGCTACGAGGCTCAAGCCCGGCTTAGAGATCCGGTCTACGGCTGCGTTGCTCACATATTTGCTCTTCAACAACAGGTGTGTGTGTGTCTGTGTGAGTGTGCATGATTAATTTACTTAAAAGAACCAATAATTTATTTTTTCTTTTTGGGTAAATTAGTTTTAATACCCTTTTCTAATTGAATCCAAAACCCTTTCCTTTTCCTTCTGGTTAGCCGTAGGCGAATGATTTCAATAAATTCCAAGTTGCATTGACCCAAAAGGGTTCTTCAATGTAGGGCAAACCATGAGCTTGTTGGCAGGATTGGGGTCTGTATTTTGGGGTAGGGCGGGCCTATGGGATTTGTTGGTGCGGTTCTTAACTAGGAAAAGAATAAAATGTATAGGAACATTCATTCACATTCACATGGTGGTGGGAAGAAACAAGTACTGAAATCTAGAGGCCCTTTTGATTAAGAAATCATGTGGTCGGCGGTTACTATATGCAAATGGTTTCTGTGCAATTTGTGCTTCTTTGGTGCTGGTATTAAGGAAAATGGTCGGTTTGCTGCTTCTTCAATAATCTTTTTTATTAATTAGGGATGACGATAAGACTCATTTTCCTTTGTCTACGTAATTCCTGGGAAAAGTGGAAAGAGTTTTATTTTCTTTTCCAATTTTTTTTTTTTTGGTTCCATCTTATTTTCAGAAACTGGTTTCCTTATTTTCCAGCTGCACATCACCAAATATAGAATTAAAAGTACAGATGAACATTTATAATAATAATAATTATTCAAAGGTAGATCTAGTACTCTCTCACTGATGATGGCCAACTTTTTGCGAGTGTAGAAGTGAAAATATAGATTTTTTTTTTCTGTTTCAGGAGGACGCGGCCTATACCTATATACAGCAAATTATATGGGATATTCTGATGTTAGCTACCATGAATTTGACCACTAAAGAAATATTATATTAATATTTACTAATTAAAAGTGAATAAAAATCCTTTTATCATAGATACAAAAAAAATAGTTAAATCACTTTTTAAAATTTTAAAAAAAAACTAGCTACATTAATTACGTTCTCTCTCTCTCTCGCCGGAACTCATTATTTCACTTGGTTTTACTAGCTACATTTATTTCAATCGTATTTTTCTCTCACGTAAAAGTCATATATGAAAAGTGAGCGTCTCTCATTTTTAAGAGACGTGATGAGACACTTATGTGAATACCCCTTAGACCTAAGGAGGACTCGAAAGAAGAATCCCATGCTTTAATATGTTATATATGTTGAACTAACTTTGTTATCAGATCTTTTTATTTTGAAAAATTAGTATATTTAATTTACACTACTTATAGTTTTGGTTTTATGATGAGTGAACTGATATGAGAAAAATTAATTAGGTAATTATTTGGAAATGTTAGACAGGTTACCAAATTTCATTCTAGAGTAGTCCATGGTTTGAAGCTCCAGTCAAAACTTAAAACTAGTTTATCCTTATTACCACATGGATGATACTGCATCCAAATTCAACAGGCTTCGCCAACCCCAAGAACAAATATATGTGCAGAAGAAACTTTGTTCATTCTTCTTCCCTTGCCGTGAGAGAATCCTTTCTTTGTTCGCAATCCCATGTTCTGATACACATAGTTCAAGCACCCTTTAAGTATAAACAAAGACAAGAAGCCTTGAATTTGTCTCAAACCAAACCACTAATATTATACATTATCAATTTGATCAATCTTACTCTCTCTCTCTCTCTCTCTCTCTCTCTCTCTATATATATATATATATATATAATCACATATATGTCATTTTCCTAATTCTTTCTCCAGCTAAGAAACCTTATTATGCAAACTTCATCTAGTCCTTTTGTTACTGGAAAAATACTCAAAACAGACACTAAAAAAAAATGTAAAATCTGTTTATTTTTATATTCAATCTAAGTTATTTTAGATTAGTTTGGATAATTAGCTAGGTTGAGTGGGATTTCTGTTCCTTATTTTAATTTTTTGTTCACTTATTTGCATTATTTATATAAAAATAATAGTGTTTGGACAAAAGTAAGTACAATATGATAATAGTTTGAGAATTTATTAAGATGATAAGTAATTCTTCGTGCCCTCTTCTCTTTTTCTTGTTGGGATTTACTGTTTATATATATAATGCACATACATACAGGTGGTGAGTCTACAGGCCGAGCTCTCATACTTACAAGCCCACTTAGCAACATTGGAGCTTCCATCGCCACCTCCACCCCCTCCTCCGCCATCAATCATAACTCCACCTCCACTCTCCATCTCAGACCTTCCATTGGCTGCCTCCTCCATGCCTGCCACATACGACTTGTCCTCACTTTTTGAACCCATGGTCATCCAACAACCTTGGGTCGTGCAACACCGGGCGCTGCATGATCCACGCCACCATCAGTTCGGAGGAGGCAGTAGCGGTTCGGGTTCATCATCAACTGGCGGCGGCGGTGGTGGCGGCGGCGATCTTCAATCTTTGGCTCGGGAACTCCTTCACAGGCATCATGGCCAATCTCTATCACCTGGGTCTTTGCCGTGCTCTGAAGCCTCACCATCTCAATCTCCCTCCAAATGAGAGTTTGAGACTTAGCTGATGATCAATTGATTTACCAGTACTTGCCTGATGAAATGCATGTTGATTATATGTGATATATATATATATATACTAGCAAGGGAGAGCATAGTATTAGGGTTGTTTCAATGGGCAAGTAATTTGAATGACTGATCTATATATCTATATTTTTTTATTTAACTTGTTACTTTGCTCATTTCTTTCATTTTCAAAATACTTGGTGACAATTCAAAATTACGGCTATGAATATGGAAAATGCTAAGTATATCGCATTTATATACCACATTGTGTACCACCTCTCTATACACAATGTGGAATATAAATGTGGTGTGCCTAGTATTACCCTATGAATATAAGGCATGTTTGAAAACGTGGATCAAATACAATTATTTCACGTCGAAGAAGGAATATATTAAGTTATAACTCTCCTTAAATTGCACCTATGTCTTTTGAGATAATTCATGTATTGTAATTAGCTTCAAGTGAAAATCTGACAAGGAGCAGATTGATCCTAGCTAGCCTAGTGGTGATAAAGAGTAATGATATTGGGTCTGTTAAGAGTAAGGTGTGGGAGCATGGATTGTCTGCCTCACTGTTGGGACATGGGATTGGCCAAATCGGGGAAGTAAAGCCTTGCAGAGTATGAAAGTACTTTTGCGTGACATGAAGATGAAAATAATCTTTGTAATAGTTAAAATAATTTTTTCAGAACTCATTTGCAGTGGTTCAGTAAAATTTGGGGCGTTGATAAACAGTAGCATACGCATAGACTGATAGTTTCATGGCGTTTTGTTTTGGTTTTTTTAAAAAAAATGAATAATTATTTTAAATACAAGCAATAGTAACTACAAGGGAAAGAGTCGTGGAATCGGAAGACCACTGGTACGCAAAGTAAGGTTTTTTGTGTTGGGTCGACCAGTCGGGGTTTGGCTTTCAGTTTCTTGTTTATGGGTCTAATTCTTTGGGCTTGTGCCCTGCTTGGGCTCACACAGTTCTAAAGAAGATCAAACCAATTCAGATTATGTCATTCCTACGAATATCAATTACATCCATTGATAAAGCAAAATAATAATAACAATAATGAAGAATCCATGTTGGAGAGCCAAGTCCATGCTTGCAAAAAAGGGTTTCATCATGATTACAGGGAGAAGGGAAGAATTCATAATATTTTTTTCAACAAACAGAAAACATGGTTTTTGAGTGCTTCCGTAGGCAAAACCGAAAGAATGTCATGCATTCGTCCTTTTGCTCTCCATCCCCCCTCTGTTTTTGAAGTAAACTCATAAACGTCACCAGACGGACCTTAACGGTCGAATTTGTATGTTAGGCCAGTGAATGCAGACAACAGAGCTTCCGAAGGATCCATACACAATTCACATGAGGAGAATAAACAAGAAGCTCCAAGGATAATGACATTCCATTCCATCTAATTGTTACTAGAGCAAAAGATTTAAGCAGCTAAGCTTAATTGGAAGCATTCATGATTCAAGATACAAAACCCGATTAGAGGTGAGTTGTTTATCGTATTCTTCGGGCTTTATATGCTGCATCCACACAAATGACGTCAGATTACTAAACGATAGTGGTTGCTATAAATCATCATCCTAATTTGTAGTGGACCTACCGGTATATAGAATTTCTGTGTAGGGAAACAAACTCAGATATATGATAAATAATGTCAATATTATGTGATTCTAATATTATTATGTAAAGAAAGGAATAATCAGATCTTACCCCTATCATTCCTGGCAACCAGGAGTAATATACTTGGAAATTGACACTTGTCCTCGTGACTGCAGATAATAAAACTTGGAGATGGAGCCTATGAAGCAGGAACTCTGGAATTTGCTTCAGTTTCTGCAAATTCTCTCAAGATTGTATCCACCTCTTCCACAACCCCTAGTTTTCTAAACCATGCCGCCAGTGTTTCTGCAGCTTCTTTCCCAACCATGATACCATCTCTCTCCAACGCCATCAGAAATTTTAATGCCTTCTGAAGTTTATTCTCCTTTTCATAAGCAGCCAACACTAGAGCTATACATTTATCAGTGGGTCTAATACCAGCCGTCCTCATGTTTTCAAACGCAACACGTGCCTTTTGACTTTGACCTGATACACCATATGCATTTATGAGAAGTCCACATAGCTTAGCATCTGGAGAAATACCAGCTAGCTGAACTGCATTGAACACTCTTTGAGCGCCTTCAGTATCACCAACCATGGAGTATGCTCTTAACAATGCCTTGTAAACTTCACTTCCAGCATAAATCTCTTGGGCATCCATTTCTATGAGTAAACTCTCTCCTTGATCAGGCACTCCAGCTCTAATATAGGCCATGATCATTGAGCCATACGATCTTTTATCCAATGGCTGCCCAAGGAGCTTAATTTCTTCAAAAGTTTCTTCAGCCAGCTTAACATGTCCAGCCTTGCTATACATGTCAATCATGGCCGTTAGAGTTACCTGATCACATATGAAGCCCCTAGCCTTCATGTTTGAAAGGGTTTTAACAGCTTCCTCAATTCGGTTTTGCTTCCCATAACCATGAATTATTTTGGTATAGTCACGAAGATTGACTTCAAAAGATTCTTCTAGTACAGCAATTTCTGCCACCTATGAACAGTTCAATAAGCCATGGAAATTCAGGTTATATAAGTGGCTACCAATTTAAAAAAAAAGTCACTTGCAAGTGTAGGAACATATAATTTCAGGATATGATATAAGTTCCTTCAAAAACTGTATCTTTTAGAAGTTAAAAAATTTCGAAGAAGTCTGATACATTGGCTCCAACTAAACTATGTCAAGTACAAAGGGCATTTCAATTTGCTCAAACTTCATCAATATAAAATGAGATTCTCTCCCACATTTTTCTTTGCCAATACATGTTTATTTAACATCAGTTAACAAATGCCAAAATCCGAGCCAGAAAATTTTCATATATACGCATCATAGGTTAGTTACAGAAATATGACACTTGTAAGTGAACTTGTTGATGACAATAAAACATATCGTGCACAGCCAGAGAAGCTCCTAACAAGCAGATCAAAATGAACAAAGAAAACTGGAGTTCAACAAAATGTAATGAATAAAAGTGGGAAGAGGATAAGATCTTGAAAGAGATGGAACATCTTCAATAGCATTCACCCATCAGTCTCACAAATTCAGAAACAGGGCACCTAAGCAGATTCTCAAACAAGAAGTCACCTACAATGCTAAAGGGGTTCTTCTACAGAAAGAAATCATTTGACTAAGTTTCAGGGTTTCAATTACAACTGCCAATGTTAGACTTTTATAACAATGAAACTCAAAGCATACATTTTGAACACATTACAAATCCCAAAAACAAAAAAACACTCATAATAAGAAATTAAAAGAAAAAATAATACCTGAAGATAAAGTGGGTGATCCTTTATCCTCAATTCTTTAAGAACCGCAAGCCAGTGAGCTCTGCTAGGCTTCATAGCCCTAACCCAAGCAGCCAATAACTCACACAAACTACCCTTCTGAGAAGAATAGCAAATGAGCTGCCTCATCAATGCCTTACAACGTTTGGCCATATGATATGGCAATTGAGCTATAGCTTGTTTCTGGGCTTCAGTAATCTCAGGGTCTACCGCATCCAACTTAAACCTTGGCTTCCCGTCTTTACTTTCTGTCTGTGCTGTCTCTTCCACGCTTGCAGCCGCTAAGGGTCGGTGAAAATGGTGGCCATTGGGGCAGAGACTCATTGGGATTGCCCAGAAAGTGCTGCCCGTGAATTGGAGGTGATGGGTTTTTCTCAATCCATTGATTACTGGGTTTGCTGGGTGTGGATAGCAAATCATGTTGGAAGCATAGGTGGCCATGGAAAAAATGTGGCAAGCTGCCATTGAAATGAACAAAGAAGCAAAGGCAACTTTTTTTGGAATTGGGTCAGAGTGAGTGAAAATTAGTTGTTTAAGGTGTGGTTTCCATGGCTAATTTAGGCCGATATGGGAGCAAAAGAAAGGAAAAGGTCCAGTCGCAGACTGGGATTTTTCGCCGATTGCCAATCTAACAGCCAGCAGCAGTAGCTTTCCCGGCTTGTTAGGCAGGTTGGGCTCTCTGCCCATTATAAAGAAAGGCCTTGGATTTTAGGGTCCAAAGTCCAGCTATTTTTTCATGGGCCAATAGACTATGAAGAGTAGATCTCTCTTTATGTTACCGTCGTCATACTGACATGTAATGTTACTAATTTAAATTATGATATGAGCAGACAACGTTTTTATATTGTAAGGTATTATATTTTATTTTTAGAAGAAACAAAATTTTAAGTTCTAAAATATCAAACCATTAAATTAAGAGTCCAAATCAGGAGGACAAATATCCACACTATCAAGAAGCCATCAATGCAACTTCTTACTCTCACTATTGGGAAAGTCTCAGTGACAAACATGCCACAATCAACCGCATAACTCAAAAACACATAAATATAAAAATTTTGGATGAACTTAAAATAAAATTCATTTGTATTCAATATTAATTTACCAAATAGTATTGAAACCACCTGTTCACAAAATTCTTAAAATGGTCAACAATAAAAAATCCTCAAATGTACACCAATATTGTAGCTCATTATATTTAAAGGGTGCCTCCACTCTTGTATGTTGAAGACTACAACAATACGTTTGAATAAAGGAAATAAATTTAGGATTTTGACAAAAGTTAGAATCTCTAAATTGACATAAAATAATTCCCGTATTTGAATAACAAAATAAAGAAATTTAGAAATTCCGCGTGGGAAAAAAATATGGAAATAAACGTTAAATTCCATGTTTAAATCTATTAGCCAAACAATAAATTTTATAAATTCTAGAACACTAATTTTTGTCATTTTAAATTTCATAATTTATGATGGAATAATCTCCACTCATCACAGGATGAGGCGTTTTGGTGTTAGATCGCTACCAATATCCTTTTTGCGGTATCTTCATGTTTGGAATAAATTTTAGAGACTCTTTGGGTTTCCTGTGTAATTTCACCTCTTATTTGTGAAAGCTTTCCATCTCTATTATGTGAGAGTTTTATTTGTATTGTTATGGCTTGATTTTTTCAAACTTTATATTTTTTTTTTTGTTATGATTTGCAATCTTATTTGCAATGGTGAAGCTAGAAAATCTATCAATAGGGATCAACCCTCAAGTGACAAGATTAACACAAAATAAATTAAAAAATTCATCTAATAATATTATTAAGTTATTACAAATAAAGAAATAATTAAAAAGGTAAGTAGCATAAGTTAGGGACACGCAAGACAAAAAATTTCATCTTCTGTAAGTCATCGTTCTACTTTTGTAGTTTTTTCAAAAGGTAAGATGATGAGAAGGTTCAAATTTCAGAAACACTGTATACAAAAATCAAGTACAAACATGTAAAACGAGAAAATATGCTAAACACGAGAAGGGTTACTTGACCACTGTCCTAATTTTAATGTTAGATAGCTTCGTTATTGTAATGATCATTTGTGGCTAGTGACTTTTTGGACAGAATTATGAATACAATCCTATAATTTATTTATAAAAAAAGGTTTTCATCATTTATAAATTCCTTTGTACTTTTAAATTTTCTCATCCAAACGCACTACAAGATCAAGTGAATTACACATTTTTTTTATAAAAAAAAAAAAGTGTGAGGAGGGTAGTTGATGTAAAGAGGCAAAGCATCAATCTTTATTATAAAAATATGCAACCCAAATTTTTATTGTAAATATGATAAAAACATAACATTCTTGTTGTCTTGTTGTAGATATATACAATACAAGTGTATAACTATTACAATTACATAACTAATTTTGATTCTAAATTTTGCTCTATAATGTTCCCATCAATTTACATATGCCAACATCAAAGAATAAAGCATAAGATAGTGTCAGCACTCGCCACATGAAAGAAAATGATTTTGGCATTTCAATAATCTACAATATAAATGGAACCATATATTTTCTTTCACTTGGTTATCGTTTAAATTTTAACTTTTTTGGTTATAAGATCTGCAGAGAATCTTCATTTTAATTTTGTTTGTACCAAAAAAAAAATATATTTTGTTTCCCTAATTATACTCGATGTGATTGTATTACATTATGCCTGAGAAATGAAATTTATTTACAACAAAAGCTTTTGTAAGTGTTTTTTGTTTTCCCTTATACGGCACCATTTTCAAGATCCAAATTAAAAGAAAAAAGTGAATTTATGTGTTTTCTATTTTAGAAGCAAGACATTGACTCATGGCCCATCAACAATCATAGGAAATCGATAAAATAAAGTAAAATAAATTTAATTTAATGCCTTGCCTTGCCTTACAAGCTTCGGTTGTTCTTGAGGATCTCACATTGCGAAATTTTACTTTTGCAAAATAGTTTATAAAATCTTGAGTTTCTTTATCTTTGTAACAAACTTTTAAATTCTAAAATCTATTATGTTTTTACCATGCTCAACGCCTTTCTCATCTACATATATGATTTGAACTCGACACCTATCTTTTCAGAAGTGTCAATTTTAGATTTGAAAGTAACGGCTCATATATATTTCCTAGATTTGATAATTCATTTATTTAAAAAGAAATTATTATTTATTTATTTTCCAATTTGCAAACAAAAAAAGTAAAAAAAGAAAAAAGGAAAAATTAATTTTTGATTCAAAGTCCAAAGCAGAACATTTTATTGGATTGAATACTGAGAGCTTCCACAGAACAGCATTTAAAAACAGAGTGATCAATCTCATTTGTCAAACGTCCAACAAAATACCAAAAACACCCATCAAATTCAACGAACCTTCCACGCCGTTCCCCTCAGCTATCAAGGCCATTTCCGTCATTAAAAATCCAACCATTGGACCTCCCCTCCATGAGAAAACGCGATCCAAATCTCAACTTCTCCTCCTCCTCCTCCTCCCTCTCACTGCTCTCTCTATCTCTTCTCTCTGTGAAGCTCTCTATGCCACTGATTCAACCCGCTCACCGAGTCACGAACCCTCCTCAGCTGGCTTCACACTCTGAAGCTTCAAATCCCTAGCCATTTCTCCAGATCCGGCTCACTGAGTCACCAGTCGTAGCCAGCTCGGGAATGGCTTCTTCGGAAGCCGATTCCCGTCTGAGGGAGGTGGTGGCCCCAGCCCTCGATAAGATCATCAAGAACGCCTCATGGCGCAAGCACGCCAAGCTCGCTAGCGAATGCAAAGCCGTGCTCGAGCGGCTCAGCAACCCATCTAAGTCTAAACCCGACTCCAATTCCGACCCGGAATCGTCCGGGCCGGGTCCTCTCCACGACGGAGGCTCCGAGGAGTACTCCGTCGCCGACTCCGAGTCCATTCTCAGCCCCATCATCAATGCCGCCGGCTCCGGCGTACTGAAGATCGCTGATCCGGCCGTCGATTGCATCCAGAAGCTTATCGCCCATGGATACCTGCGCGGTGAGGCCGACGCCTCCGGCGGCGGCGCCGAGGCGAAGTTGCTTACTAAATTGATCGAGTCCGTGTGCAAATGCCACGATTTGGGGGACGATCAGATGGAACTTCTGGTGCTGAAGACGCTGCTGTCGGCGGTGACGTCGATATCGCTGCGAATTCATGGGGATTGCTTACTTCAGATAGTGAGGACCTGCTACGACATCTATCTGGGAAGTAAGAATGTTGTTAATCAGACGACAGCGAAGGCGTCGTTGATCCAGATGCTGGTGATTGTGTTCAGAAGAATGGAGGCAGACTCTTCGACAGTTCCGATTCATCCGATCGTGGTGGCCGAGCTGATGGATCCAATTGAGAAATCCGATGCGGACGGGTCGATGACAATGTTCGTGCAAGGGTTTATCACCAAGATTATGTCAGACATTGATGGAGTTTTGAACCCAACAACGCCTACCAAGGTGTCGCTTCGTGGGCACGACGGGGCATTTGAAACGACCACAGTGGAGACCACTAACCCTGCCGATTTGTTGGACTCAACAGATAAGGATATGTTGGATGCCAAGTACTGGGAGATTAGTATGTACAAGACCGCGCTGGAGGGCCGCAAAGGTGAATTGGCGGATGGAGAATTGGAGAGAGATGAGGATTTGGAAGTTCAGATTGGGAATAAGTTGAGAAGAGATGCGTTTTTGGTGTTTAGAGCTCTGTGTAAGCTGTCCATGAAGACTCCGCCTAAGGAGGCATTGGCAGATCCGGAGTTGATGAAGGGAAAGATTGTGGCTTTGGAGCTTTTGAAGATTTTGTTGGAGAATGCCGGTGCTGTCTTTAGGACCAGCGAAAGGTACCTCACTACCACATCTCCTGCTAAAATGGTTATGCTTAGATGTTGCTATTTTGGGTTTACTGTTATCTATCATGCTTGAGCTGCATTGGTTGTAATTTTGTTATGTTTGTGAAGTACAGCACTTATGACGACTGCTATGTTTGCAATTTTGTGGAGATATATATTATATAGGGAATGTAGGCTTTAGTGTTTGGTAGTGAACCTAGTTGGTGCAAGAGGATTTGATCTCATTAACAGTTAAAAAGACTGATGTAGTACTGTTATCAAATGAAAATATTGCTCAAAATCGAGATGGAATGTAAATGTTTAACAGGTATGAAAAATTTATCATGAAAATAAAAAATGCCAAATCTTCTCAAATTGGTTTCCCAAGTATATAAGTTAAAGTGATACTTAGCATGATCATAGAACTTTAGACGGCAAGGGTGTGAGGAGTAGTAGAATCACAATATATCAATGTGTAGCTGGTAAGGCTGGTCGATAGATATGGTGGCTTCTTAGTTAAGACTGGTTATTGGATGCAAATTAAGGCTGGTGGATAGATATGATACTTGGCTTCTTAGTCCAGGCTTGCAGACTCATAATGCAGATATGTCGCCTCCACTCTGATGCAAATGAATTGGTATAAGTCTGGAGGTATTGAAGTGGATCCCCAGATTAGACACATTTGTGCAAAACATGTTTAATGTGGTTTATCCACGGATGTTGCTGTTTGATAGATCTTGGTTTAGTTTCCTGACAATGCAAATCAAACTGTTGTGCATGTTGGTCTTTTCTGCGAATTTGGTTTCTGGTGTGTGATCATGTGCATGTGCATGGTATAGCAGTTTTAATAATGTTCACAAAGTCTCCTAATATTCTTTTTCTTTTCTTTTGTTGAACAAAAAAAGCACTTCATATCTTTTAATTCAGTTCTGTTTCTCTGAAAAAAATGCTTTGAATTCAGTGAAAAAAACTTACGTTCTCCATACTTGTCTTCTTCATATTCTTGAATTTAGCTTTTTTTTCACCTACTTTGAAATCCATAAAGATGAATTTGTGATGTGGAACAGGTTTTTAGGTGCGATTAAGCAATACTTGTGTCTGTCACTGTTAAAGAACAGTGCTTCAACTCTTATGATAGTTTTTCAACTATCTTGCTCCATCTTCATTAGTCTGGTGTCAAGATTTAGAGCTGGGTTGAAAGCAGAGATTGGAGTATTTTTTCCTATGATTGTTCTCAGAGTTTTGGAAAATGTTGCGCAACCCAATTTTCAGCAGAAGATGATAGTGCTTCGGTTTCTTGAGAAGCTCTGTGTTGATTCCCAGATCTTGGTAGACATATTCATCAATTATGATTGTGATGTCAATTCATCAAACATATTTGAGAGGTATGTCATGTTCTGTCCTGTAGACTCCACTCCCTGATATACAATACTTCAAATTTCTAAAGCATTGAACACTAATAATAATATCTAGTTCCATCCATTTCGATAGCAGTTGTCCTGCATTGTTTCCACACCCTCATAGCATTGTGAATTACTTGGTCTTATGTTAACAGTTTTTGCGTTTTCCTTCTTTTCTTTTTGCCCTGATATTTCCAGGATGGTTAATGGCCTTCTTAAAACTGCCCAAGGTGTCCCTCCTGGTGTTGCCACCACATTATTACCACCACAGGAGGCAACCATGAAACTTGAAGCTATGAAGTGCTTGGTTGGTGTTTTGAGGTCAATTGGAGACTGGATGAACAAACAGTTGCGCATTCCAGATCCTCATTCTAACAAGAAATTTGACGCAACTGAGAATAGTCTTGAATCAGGAGGTCTTCCCATGGCAAATGGGAACAGCGAGGAGCCTGTTGAAGGATCAGACACTCATTCTGAAGCTTCTAGTGAGGCCTCTGATGCTTTGACGATTGAGCAACGACGAGCTTACAAGCTGGAACTTCAGGTAAGCAAATTGTCTGGAATGCCATCAGATTCATCTTTGGGCTTTTGAACTTGGAATCTGATGTATGTTTTGTGGCAGGAAGGTATATCTCTTTTCAATCGGAAACCTAAGAAAGGAATTGAGTTTCTTATAAATGCAAACAAGGTGGGCGATTCACCTGAGGAGATAGCTGCTTTTCTAAAAAATGCATCTGGCTTGAACAAGACTTTGATTGGGGATTACCTTGGAGAAAGAGAAGACTTGTCGCTAAAAGTAATGCATGCTTATGTGGATTCCTTTGAGTTTCAAGGATTGGAGTTTGATGAGGCAATCAGGGCCTTTCTTCAAGGCTTTAGGTTGCCTGGTGAGGCACAGAAGATCGATAGAATAATGGAAAAGTTTGCTGAGTGCTATTGCAAATGTAATCCAAAGGCTTTTACTAGTGCTGACACTGCCTATGTCCTTGCTTACTCGGTGATACTGCTCAATACTGACGCTCATAACCCGATGGTGAAGAACAAGGTGAGTTCACATATACCTGATCTGATTAGATGATTGAAACAGATAGCTGATAGATCTTCCTCTCTCTCTGGCCATTAAAACGTGCAGATGTCAGCTGATGATTTTATAAGGAACAATCGCGGCATAGATGATGGAAAGGATCTACCTGAGGAGTACTTGAGGTCATTGTTTGAACGAATATCAAGAAATGAGATTAAAATGAAAGAATATGAATTGGCTCCCCAGCAGATACAGTCAGTGAACCCAAACCGGCTTTTGGGCTTGGACAGTATCTTGAATATTGTGATCCGCAAACGGGGGGAAGAATTAGAGACCAGTGATGATCTTATCAAGCATATGCAAGAACAATTTAAAGAAAAAGCTCGCAAATCTGAGTAAGAACCAACTGAACTTAACTGATATCAAATGTTTGGTTTCCTTAATGACTTTTGCCATTCCTCTTTTATCAGGCCATAATTTCTTCAAAGGCCATAGGAGTTTAACTATTAGTTTTTAGGAGTTATTTTACCGGGGATTGTTAATCCTTGCTTGGCATAGCGGAAGTTTGACTAGACCAAGTTATGTGAAAATAAGTGCAAAATACATGTAGACATATTATCTTTCAGGAATTTTAATCTGAATTCTTTATGATGCTTGCATTACATAATCTATACTAAACTATCTATTAGATTTCATTCTTAGTTTATACTTGTATGGCTGTCTTGTAGGTCAGTATATTATGCTGCAACGGATGTGGTAATTCTTAGATTTATGGTTGAGGTATGCTGGGCTCCTATGCTGGCTGCATTCAGTGTTCCACTTGACCAAAGTGACGACGAAGTAGTTATTTCTCTGTGTCTCGAAGGCTTTCGTCATGCCATTCATGTTACTGCTGTAATGTCCATGAAGACCCATAGAGATGCTTTTGTGACTTCACTAGCAAAGTTTACTTCCCTCCACTCCCCTGCTGATATCAAGCAGAAAAATATAGATGCAATTAAGGTTGGTATATGGTTTTACGCTACCATAGTTTCTGTACAGGACGTGAAAGTTTAAATATTGTACTAGTTACTTTTCCTTCTTAATCAGGATGATGTTTTAAAGTAGTCTTATAGGGGAATATAGTGTTACTTATCGTTGTTTTTAACCTCGATACTATTTTGAACTGCTCGCTCACACCCTGTCTCTCTCTCCCTCTCCCCCACCCTAATTGTGTGTCTCTCTGTTTCCTTTGTTTTGGAGTCAATTTTTGGGTGTGAAGTTATTTTAGTTTTGCTTTCTCATGCTTAACCTGTCGTCCTTGTAGATATGTAATGCAAAAGAAATACTATTAACAGTTTGTGAGGAATTAATATGTCGACTTGAACAATGACAGACATCTCACATCATCTATCATCTGAGTCTATCCGTTATTTTTTGACAGTCTGCTTTCGATCCAGTAAGAATAATTTCCCAAGTGAAAATGATATCTTATGTTGGCTAAAAACTTGATTAACCTAGTCTTGCTTGTTTTAGATCTGCCAATTGTCTAATTATTGAAGGCTGAATGGTATATCTTGTGTGATTCTTGGGCATATAGGTTTATATTGTGGTCTTTGAATTGTTTCAAAGCTAAACCTTCTCAAAAAAAATTGTTCAAAGCTAAAAATGAAGTCTCTGGAAACAATTATAGGATGGTAGCTCACTGATGGTATACTTGTATTTCTCCTCTATTCCAAATAGATGAACTACTCTGAAATTGAGTGGTATATTTCGTTTTGTTGTCAGTTCTTTCCCAACACCCTTCCTCCACCATTCTTTATCCCTCCTTTCTCCCATGTACTCTCTGTATCTAACAAAAATTTGAAAACCAAAAGCGAAATGGTGTATCTTAGCTAGAATAAAGAGGCTGTGCTGTGTCGAGAATGAATCAGTAAAGGAAGGGAATACATTTGTAATTTGGAGCTGGAGGTGCATAGTCAGACGCTTTGCATGACTGGCAGAAGAGTGCTTAGAGAGTCGCAAATGTGCTTATGTAGTTATGTGTGAAATGAATGTTAACATGGTGAATAAAACATCTCTGATTTCGATTGTGTGACAGGGCCCCAGGGGTCTGGGTAATATGTTTGTCACTATGTTAATCATGTGCTATCATCTAATAGTATTGCAGAACTATTATTTCATGACCTGCTTACTGACCTATAGAAATTTACCTATTCAGCAGTATACTCAGGAGTTCAAGCCTTGAGATGGATCTGATGTTTTATTTGGTCATATTGTTTATAGGCTATAGTGACAATTGCAGATGAAGATGGGAACTACCTACAGGAAGCTTGGGAGCATATTTTGACATGTGTTTCCCGGTTTGAACATCTACATCTCTTGGGAGAGGGTGCTCCTCCTGATGCAACATTCTTTGCTTTTCCTCAGAATGAGTCAGAAAAGTCAAAACAAGCTAAGTCAACTATCCTTCCTGTTTTAAAAAAGAAGGGGCCAGGAAGGATGCAGTATGCAGCTTCTGCTGTGTTGAGAGGTTCATATGATAGTGCTGGTATTGGTGGGAATGCTTCTGGGATGGTCACATCCGAACAGATGAACAATTTGGTTTCTAATTTAAACATGTTAGAACAAGTTGGTGAAATGAGTCGCATATTCACACGGAGTCAAAAGCTAAACAGTGAGGCGATTATAGATTTTGTCAGGGCTCTTTGCAAGGTTTCTATGGAAGAATTGCGCTCAGCATCTGATCCTCGTGTTTTCAGCCTTACAAAGATTGTTGAGATTGCGTATGGATCACCCTTCAAATCTTATTTATTTGCTTTCTGTTACAAAATTGTAGAGTTTGACGTCAATTGTTTTCTTATAACAGGCATTATAACATGAACCGCATCAGGCTTGTATGGTCTAGCATCTGGCATGTGCTCTCCAATTTCTTCGTGACAATTGGTTGTTCTGAAAACCTGTCTATTGCAATTTTTGCTATGGATTCTCTACGCCAGTTGTCAATGAAATTCTTGGACCGAGAAGAGTTGGCTAATTACAATTTTCAGAATGAGTTTATGAAACCTTTTGTCATTGTTATGCGTAAAAGTAGTGCAGTGGAAATACGTGAATTAATCATCAGATGTGTCTCACAAATGGTTTTATCTCGGGTCAACAATGTTAAATCTGGATGGAAGAGCATGTTCATGGTACTGGAATATGTCCTATCTTTTCTTTTTGGGGATATATTTTATTCTACAGGGGATAATTATTAATTTGATTCATGAATTATTTTTCTTGCATACTGTTAATACTTGTTACTATTTGATTCTTTTCAGGTCTTCACTACCGCAGCTTATGATGACCACAAAAACATTGTACTCTTGGCCTTCGAAATAATTGAGAAGATTATTCGAGACTACTTTCCATACATTACCGAGACTGAAACCACTACTTTTACCGATTGCGTGAATTGCCTAATTGCATTCACCAATAGTAGATTCAACAAAGACATTAGCCTTAATGCTATTGCTTTTCTTCGGTTCTGTGCTACAAAACTTGCAGATGGAGGTCTTGGTTCCTCATCAAGAAATAAGGACAAGGAAGCTTCTGGAAAAATCTCTCCATCTTCACCTCAAGCAGGGAAAGATGGAAAACAAGAAAATGGCGAAATGCCAGATAAGGATGACCATCTCTATTTCTGGTTCCCTCTACTGGCTGGTAAGGATACAGCATAAATTGGTAGTTATAAGTGTAATGTTGCAAAACGTTTTGGTTATGTTGTTAAGCTTTTTAAAAACCACATTGGGAAATATTTTTATTCATTTTTGGTCTCTCTGCAGGTTTGTCCGAGCTTAGCTTTGACCCTAGGCCTGAAATCAGGAAGAGTGCCTTACAAGTGCTGTTTGAAACTTTACGTAACCATGGTCACCTTTTCTCATTACCTTTGTGGGAAAGGGTTTTTGATTCAGTGCTATTTCCAATATTTGACTATGTGCGACATGCTATTGATCCTTCTGGGGAAGGTTCACCAGGACAAGGGATTGATGGTGATATCAGCGATCTTGATCAAGATGCCTGGCTCTATGAGACATGCACATTGGCACTACAATTAGTAGTTGATCTTTTTGTCAAATTTTATAACACTGTTAATCCGCTTTTGAAGAAAGTTTTGGTGCTTCTAGTCAGTTTTATTAGACGACCTCACCAAAGCTTAGCTGGTATAGGTATTGCTGCATTTGTGCGATTGATGAGCAATGCAGGGGATCTCTTTTCAGATGAAAAGTGGCTAGAAGTGGTTTCATCATTAAAAGAAGCAGCCAATTCAACGCTTCCTGATTTTTCTTTCATTCTAAGTGGAGATGGCATCATTGGAAACCATGAACCTGCTTTGAGTAGAGAAGATAATGGAGGGTCCACTGTGTCTGGTAGGCCTGATGATGATTCAGAGAGACTGGGGACAAATTACCTTTATGCTGGCATATCTGATGTTAAGTGCCGAGCTGCTGTTCAACTTTTATTGATTCAGGTAACTACTACAATTATTAAGCACCTTCCTTTTACAAATATATGGCTTCATCAAACTTCTTGTGTATTTATGCTGTTTTTCATATGCTTCTTAAAGCCAAGTCACATTGATTATGTGCAGCTGTTGGTTATGTTTGAGTTGGCCTGAACTCTAGTCTCTTTTCATTAGTTGAACTTGATTTTCTGTGGACATACTTCAGAAAATTATGTTATTTGAATTATAGAAACAGCAAGTTTTTTTTGTTTGGGAACAAAATAACAAACAATAGGAACCATGCATACATCCACCGACACTTCTTGAGGATTGATCCCACCGACACTTGTATCAAAAGGGAGAAGGTGCATCTAGGTGAAGTACGATTATCAAATGTAACCGATACAAATTGGTTCTGTTAATTCTGATTTGTCAATCGAAAGTACAAAGAAAACGCTCTATTAGTGTGTACTAGTATTTACATGAATTAAATTGCATCTTTCTAATATTTACATGTTATCATGTCAATAACGTTTCCTGAAGTTTGCATGTTCTCATTAAATCTGGCAGGCAGTGATGGAGATCTACACCATGTATCGATCTCACCTTTCAGCGAAAAACACGCTAGTCCTCTTTGATGCTTTGCATGATGTGGCAACTCATGCTCACAAGATTAACACTGATACCACTTTACGGGCAAGGCTACAAGAATTTGGCTCCATGACCCAAATGCAAGACCCTCCACTGTTGCGTATTGAGAATGAATCTTACCAAATATGCCTCACATTCTTGCAGAATCTTGTAGAGGATAGGCCTCCAGGTTATGATGAGGAGGAGGTTGAGTCCTACATCGTGGACCTTTGCAGGGAGGTTTTACATTTCTATATTGAAGCTGCCAGCTCTGGAAAGGTATCCGAATCATCTAGTGGGCACCACCATTGGCTAATTCCTCTAGGTTCTGGGAGACGGAGAGAACTAGCTCAACGCGCCCCACTTATTGTGGCAACTCTCCAGACTATCTGTAGTTTGGGAGAGACCTCATTTGAAAACAACTTGTCTGAATTCTTCCCCCTACTTTCAAGCTTGATAAGTTGTGAACACGGGTCAAATGAGGTCCAGATTGCCCTCAGTGACATGCTGCGCTCATCGGTGGGGCCTGTGTTGCTTCGATCGTGTTGAGCAGGTGAGACAGGACCATGCAATTTGAGATGTATGATAATTTGATGCCAAGTCTTGTAGTCTTCATTTTCTTTTTTCTTTTTTCTTTTCTTCGTTATCAGAAATATAGTTTGATAGTGTATGAAGAGTTAGCGCAATGTTTCGGATTTGGTTGGCCAGTGAACCTTCTGTAGTCTATCCGAGAAGTACAGCTCCATTTAGAATTTAAACATCTCTTCAGGAGTTTTGATGTTGTATGCCTGTCCTGTCATATATTTTTTCGATTTTGAACAAAATGAAATTGAGAACCAACTATTTTTTCTGAAAATGAAAATTGCCCGTATTATACATTCAAGAAAGCCCATTCCCTTTCTCTTTCACAATGTTGGAAAGAGATCCAAAGTTCGATTCTTCAGTTCCCCAAACGAAAAAAGAAAAAGAAAAAAGGAACTCTGTTTTTCTGCTTTGGATATATTTATTTTATGATACGAGAACTTGTCTCAACCATTACTAAACATGACATCTTTTGGTGGCCGGCTGTGAAAACATTACTTTGATTATAGATTTTTTATATGGAGATAACTTTGATTAGGCGCGTTTTAGTAGACTTTCATAACAAGTTGGGGAGGGAAGAAGTTCAAGTGGTTTTAGTAAGATCATCTAATACTGCTACCTTTACTTGGAGTAAATACATGAACGTATTGATTAGCCACAAAACAAGAACCAGAGTCAAATAATTAGATCTCAATTTGCGGAGACCACAGGAGCCAAGCCAAGGACTGTAATATAAAGCGGTGAGAGTGATGTGTGCTATATATGCCGGCTTCTCTAGAATCATAACTCAGCTGGCATCCACCCAGCAAGACCTAATAAAACCCCAAAAGCTTCAACAGACTTGGTCCGATTCCCCATAGGCTATAGATATACATACAATCTCTCTCTCTCTCTCTCTCTCTCTCTCTCTCTCTCATATACATAGATGAGGATCTAAGAAAGAGCCGAAGTCTTGGTCTTGCAGGGCTATCTACTCAAAAAGAGCCATGCAAAAATCAACTCACTGCTGCTCTGCTCAACACCACTGATCTTTTTTTTTTTTTTTTTCCTTTCTGCAAAGCCTATAACTCTCTGTCATTATGAGTTGTATCAGAATTTGCTTGGCCTCATCTCTGCGGAGGATAACCAGTGGGTGCAGGAAAACCAGAAAGCAAGGGAAACTTTCTTCGAGCTTTGATGTGCCTGCAACCTCATCTTTTGCAGCCATGGAAGTCTCTAAGCAATTCAAGCAAGTGTTTGAGGTCATGGATTCAAATGGGGATGGGAAAATTTCCCCTCTTGAGCTCAGTGAAGTGCTCTCATGCCTTGGATACAAGAAGTCCATTGCCACAAAGGAAGCTGAAGGAATTGTGAGAGAAATGGATTGCAATGGAGATGGTTTTATAGACTTGGAAGAGTTCATGAATGCTGTGAATATTGATAGGTCAAGGAAAATTAATAAGAATAAGAATAAGAATAGTGAGTGTAGAAATGAGGAAGAAGACTCTGAGCTCATGGATGCTTTTCTTATTTTTGACACTGATAAGAACGGGAAAATTTCAGCCAAGGAGTTGCAGAGGGTTTTGGTTAGCCTTGGATGCCAAAGATGCAGTCTTAGAGAGTGCAGACAGATGATCAAAGGGGTTGATAAGAATGGAGATGGAGCAGTGGATTTTGAAGAATTTAGGTTGATGATGACAAGAAATTATGTGAATTGAAGATCAATAGGATTAAGTCAGATCAAGTCACGCTAGCTGCAGGAAAGAAGATGAGTTCAATCATTTCCAGGATCAATTTTAGAATGCATATATCTAATTTGTGTAAAGAGTTCAATCTTTTTCCAAAGAAAAAGGGTTGATTGTGTAACAGATATGCTTTAAATTTTGGCAGATTATTATGCCCTCTCATTTTCTCTCTCTCTCTCTCTCTCTCTCTCTCTCTTGTTCGACACAATTTTTGTCCGTAGCGTGGGTCCTCTCTATCTTTTGTTCAATCATTTCTAGGGTTTTAGAAAGCATATAGCCTGGGTTGCTTCTTATCTTGTGTGATGTGTCAAGAAAAAAACAAAACAATGCTAGACGGCATTCTTCCTGAATTGATAAGACCATAGAATATACGGTTTTTTCTTAGCTTCATTAATCACCATGTTCACAGCTTCTTTTTTTGGACTTGCCAACCAATGACCAAAAAACTCATTCAACCAAAGTCATACATATTTTTTGAATCCTTATCCAAAGATCCTAGAATATACCATTTAACAGTAAAAACCCACTCTTCAACTTCAAGGGCATTTGACAATTTTTTTTTTTTGAACAAACAAAAACCTTACAAAGAATATCGTCGAGGGATCTTTACACCATACAAATCAAAGTGTAATTTATGTAAAATACCTTCAGAAAAATGACATAGCCAAATACAAGAATTCGTACAAGCATGTCCATATTTTATGAGGATGTTGGTGTAGACTTCCCAAAGTTTGAACAAGTGTATTCAAAAGAAAGATTCGAAAGTTCAAAGATATATGCTTAAGTTCAAAAAGTGCTTTGAATTTTGTATCTCTCAAGTGCAAGATTGTTAATTAAAAGTTGGAAAGCTCTATGAACTCATTAGATTTTGTCGTTTTCTATATCCTTTTCTTGTTTCACTCATAACTCTAAACTCTGTTATAACTTTAGTGAAAGTACTATTTGATTCAAGGAGAAGTATAGTTCATCATGTGCAAGGGCGGAACTAGAAATTTTTTAATGGGTTGACTAGCTATATTTATTAGTTAAAAATTTAATGATCAGTTGTTTTGTACTTACAATTTCTATAGTCTTTGTAGAAATAAAAATATATATTAAATCATATAAACCACACTAGTTCATAGCTCAATGTCAATTGATTAATTTCCAATAATTTTTTTTTTTAAAAAAAAATCTTTGGAGACAAGTAATATTGGGGGAGGGAAAATCAAACCTTAGACAACGATAAATGGTCTTAACTATTTGAGCTACAAATTCCTTGCGATTTCCAATAAACTTTAACTTAAAACAAATACATATTAAATGTAACTAAAAACAATATATTATCAAAATAAAAATATATTCAACAATATAATTGAAAGTGTACCTATTCTAATGTGTATTTTATTTGCCATGGAACTAAATTCATAAAGAAATGAATTTTTTTTGGACTTTAATGGGTTAATACACAATGGGCTATATTTGAAAGAAAGCAAATATATAGGTTTAATATTTTTTTACCCCCAAAACTTCACTGGGCTACAGTGGTAGTTTCGCCCACAATCATGTGGAGAATAGGTGTGGAAGGACTATGGTTAATGGTTTAAATATTTTAAACTATAGATATCTTTCCATGAGATCTTTTAGCCATGTCTTGTGCCTTTATTTAGATTATGAGAGTACATTATATTGCTTTGATTCTTCTCACATATATATGAGTGACAATACCCAGTCAAATTTCAAGTGTTTTTTATTGGAGTGAATATCCTTGGTGAGATTTGAAGTTGAAGCATGTTTTTATTTGGTTATTTAACTTTTGTGAAGCTTAAATTGTGGGTTGTATTAATGTTGGCTATTTCACATGCTACACTTCAAGTTGTTCAATTAAAGTTTGGTTAACCCTTTGATAATGTCTTGAGTTATTGTTGCTTATTTCTTGGAAGTTAGCTAACGGTTGGTGATTATCTCTGAGATCAATAATATTGGGAAGTTAGTTGCTTGTTTGTGTTGAGTCTTTGTTATTATGCTTTGTTTTGCTTGAGGACTAGTAAAATTTGAATTATGGCTATTTTATATGTGCATTATTTATTCTATTTTTATACCCTTCATATTTGGTTTTTAAAGGACAAATTGATTAAAAAAGGCTTATTATGACTTTCCTTATTTTTAGCTTTTTTGTGCGCTTAAAAGGTGTTTGACGGAAAATCGACATTTTGGAGGAATTTTAGCACAAGGTCAATTAGAGATGAAAACTAAGACATTAAGATCATTGTGTGGATTTTTTACGAATTTTTCATGGAGGCAATTGTTCCAAAATTTCAAGGCAAGATATCCTAAGTTGAAATCCTATCAGAATTGTGCTACTGTGAAAGATTAAAGATTTGAAGACTTTCCCAATTTTTCCAAGTGACATGTGATATATGCCTGAAAATCCACTCTTTCAAGTTCATACACAACGGATAGAGGTGTTTCTTTTCTGTCACATGATGGATAGAGGTTCATATGCAAGAATTGAAACAGTAAATGAACGGTTGGCCCATGTGTTCTACTCTATGCACTGACTCAATTTACAAGAATTCTATAGTGAGGGCCTTAGCCCTTAGGTGAGGTCCTATCTCTTAATCGTTAGATCAAATTGGTTAGTTGTTAGATCAAATTAGTTAACCTGATATGACGGTTAATACATAAGATCTCACCTAAGAACCATAGATAAAACCCTCACTATAGAATGACTCCACTAATTTAATCCATGCATATTTTATTTGGGCCAATTTGACTGGGCAAAAATATCAAGGAAATACAGCGCACTAGGCCATTCATAAAGCCTGTACACATGGGATGGGCCAATTTTGATCTGAAATACCTGTTGTAACTTGTAAGGTTGGTCCAGGGCTTTTTGGTTTTTTGGAACGACCGGGGCTTATTGATGCATTTATTTCGACCTGAGAACTTGAACTTCAGCAAACTCCTAGATAGTTTGATGAAGAAATAAAAGCTAGGATATTCTTTTGTGTCAAAACCTCTGGGCATTTTTCATGTCCATTAACCTCACGAATTGGCACTTCTTGGGAGCCGAATTTGCTAATTCTTCTAGAAAATTTTTGACAGATTTGGACTATTTTTGTAGATAGACATGGATCATTTATGTCTATCTCTCTCATCATGTGATGACATATATATGTTTTTCTCTTCCCATCTTGGGCAAACTTTTTCTTTTATTCTCCTCTCAAAACCGATTAGAACTTTCGAACTGATAAAAGTAAGCAAATATAATCATGCACAAAACCCTAATTGCAGCTTTGGGGATACTTAAATACACAAAAAACTTATAGGCGTAAACTGCCTGTTCATTTTAATATAGTCACGATTTGATGGCTGTTATCTTCAGAGTTCAGGCAAACTCTTCTTTTTAGTACAGTCGACATGTAACCCACAATCCCAACATAAATATAATTCTTGCAGTTATTTATTTGAGTATGTTTGCTCATCACATACAAACAGTAAATTAAATATATATGCTTGTCAATCAAGACAATTTTGTTCTTGTTCTTGGATAGCTTAAGTTAGTAGGTCTGATCACAAAACATCCTAGAGCCATAATTTTTGTATCCCAACTTGATTTATCCATTTTTCAGTGAATTATTATATATGGGGACAATTTTTTATGTGGGTATTAAATTAAACTGAAGATTATAAATTACTTTTTTTTTCTTCCTAGTATTGTCTAATTAATTATTAATCTTACCAAAATCTCAAACTTGTGGGTAGAATGTTTAGTTGCACTTCCAAATATGTGGGAGACCATATTTTTTTGACTTAGACATATATATACATACATATATACATATACCAATTAATTTATTTGGTTAATAATATAAAAGTTCACTTATATCATGGGTGGATAATGTTCTTATAATCCATTTTGGTGGTGTAATGAATGACCAAAGATTTGGATCCAAGCCTATTGTGTCAAAACAAAACCATGTATATTGATTTTTTTATATTTTATAATACAAGTAAGTAATAGCCTAAATTACTCTAATTCACGAGAAGGGGAATTCGAGCTTGGATGTAAAAAGAGTTGAATCATTGTCCTAGCCAACTGAATTAACTCACTCAGTTTGCTTTTCAAATTGATTCTTAAAATGCCATATATATGCCAAAATGCTTCTTAGTTGGTTGCTTTAAAGAAAGCCATTATTTTGAAATGGGTTCCAAAACTTAGCACCCCACAAAGGGTGTATTAAATCATAAAATTGTTGGAGCATAGTAGTTTATAGAGAAGCAACCCCTATCTATCTACCAATTAAGCAAGCAAGCAAGCAACCAAACCAATCATATCAAAGCCCCTAACAAAGTTAGAGCGTTGACATTATTGTAAGCCAATTGCAATTCTAGATTTAAATTCATTTCGAAGAGGCCAAAAAAGCAGGTGAACAGATGACCACCACAAATAATTTCTATTGATTCCAAATCCATCGCCATCTACATCACATGGCAACCTCAGTTTTTGCTCGGCTGTTTAGGCCCTAAAATATTCCCAATGCTCAATGCAAATTTCCATTAATTTCAGTTTAATATTAACCGAAAAAGTCTCAATTGGCTTTGGATTGGCCTTCAATTCCATCGAGGCCAAGAAACGATGCAACAATCTCAAGCCACTTCGAGTGAAAAGCGGCTTGTGGGAGAGTGAGAACATGCAGCATTGTGGCAGATTCGAAGCCCCATAGGTGCCCTTCACATGGAAGATTGGAAGTGATACTAATTTTTTATTTAATTAATTACTTTTTGGAGTGGTCCATATATAGGGTTCTTTATGGATTAGCTTTATAATTAATAACATAATTTTTTATTTGGATTTAGATAATGGGGTTCAATTATAGTTTAATAAAAGGGTTCGAGTTGATTAAGATAAGCACCACAATATTTAATTATATTATTTTTGTACTGTCGACAAAGCCAAAGCTAGCTAAGCTAACTTTCATTTCTTCTACTCTACTCTCTTAAGGGAAGACTATGTTTTTCTTGAAAACTTAACTTGCATTCATATGTATGTTCACCAATTTCAACAAATAAATCGTTTCTTAATTGTTTTTCTTCTGAATTTTTAAGATTGTGTTCAATGAACCCCGTGAACTCAACGCTGCTTTGGACTTGGTTGCACTTCACGTATGAACCCAAGAATCTTGGTCTAGGACCAAGCTACTCTAGCTAAGATTATGACACAAACAATTCCTTAAATTGAGGTACTACCCACAGATAATGGGCTTAGTCAGATTGGCTAGAGCGGATATGCTTCCCACTCTACACTCGAGTTTGAATCCTCATTTTTGTAGTTTAAATTAGTTTAAAGTAAATTATCACTAAGGATATATGCATCATGGAAGTAAAGTTGACACATAAAATATATTTGTAACATTAATATCTGCACTTGCAAATATAATTTAATTAAAGTGATGTGATGTGATACGTAGTGTTCATTCTATGATGTGTCTGCTTCTGGGTTCGTTTATATATATAAATGAACCAAAACTTGAATTTCAAAGTGCATGGAAGTAAATATGGATTAATTTTAAATTAGTTCAAGATTTGACAGGTGAAGCTTGCTTATAATAAGTGAATGAAGCATGAGAAAAGGTGTTTGAATCTAGCTAATGGACTTTGAAGGGTTACTGGAGATGAAGAGAATATTAATTTGAAGTTTCAATACCTAACAATTTTAGAGTTGGTGTTGCTGAATGCGCCGTTGACTGCCTCAAGAAAACGATGGTTTGTTTTAAAATAAAAGTTTTAAGTTTCTGTTTGTTTCTTGTGAGAAAGAGAGGGATGGTTTGCGGTGTTAGATCACTACAAATAATTTTCTAATATTAAGGGGTGTTTCTTAGAGAAAGAGTGGGAGGAGAGGACTTGGCTGAATTTGATTAAAGGGAGAGACATTTAGATTCTCTTTTGGCCAATAACTTTCTCTGTTTCTTTGGTTATTCTCTCTCTCTCTCTCTCTCTCTCTCTCTCTCTCTCTCTCTCTCTCTGTAGAACCAGATTGACATTGATATTCATTATAAGCTTGCTAAGGGTTAGAATGACAGCTTGTATCGGCATATATACGAAAAGTACATTGACAAGTAATGGATCCAGTGTCACATATCTCTTATCCCATCTTGAAATTTAGATAATGAAGAAATTTTAAGACTTTTGCAGGTTTGAGTTGAACAACAAGTAGGGAAAGACAAAAAATTAAACTATATAATTAAGTTTTGTTATACGCAAATTTTCTCTTTCCAGATAATCTGATAAGTTACATACTTTTAATATGAATTATTCTTTGCGTGGAATATGACATCATAAAACACTATCGTTTCTTAAATAAGAGAGTCAAACTTAATTATATATGTAAATATTTTTTGAGAAGTCAAACTGAAAAGGATTTAGAATTTCAGAATAACTGAAAAACTGGTTAATTACATACATATTTTCTCGTTCAATAGTTCAACCAACACAATATTGTAGCCAACGTCCCTTCTCTAATCCTCTCAAACCAGAGCTTAACAGATAACTAATCTGCTACAATTATAATTAGTTTAACTGATCACTAGCTGGTATTAACCAACTCCTTGCTGTATTAGCATCTCAAGTGGACTTTGAGCTGCCAAATGATTTGGCTTGTTCTGTGTTTATAACTTTATGCTTGACTTGATAGATTGCTAACATTAATGTTGTCCATAAAATAATAGAGCTAGAGTAATTCTTCTGGCCACCGTTAATCTTAGTCATTAAATTAAGAGATGTGAAGGCGAAAGTAAAGTTAGAATACATGAGATTACCATATTTAACCGAAGTGTAGTATTATTACTATACTCAATACGTGCGATGGTCGTATATGATATACATTTTAATTTCTCAATGAATTAGAGAGTTAAATCCTTGACTTATCTTAATTCCAACTCATTTTCTCGTAGACTCTCGCTGTTTAGACTATCCTCAATAAAATTGTTTATAATATCAACCTGCATTAATATCTAGATTTATAGTATGCCCTCACATTTTTAGTTACCTACACAAGTACAAATCTAGTACTCTTTGTTTCGCACATAAATACCCAATATTGTAAAATGACCTTAAATATCTTCGTACGATACAACTAGGTTATGATTAAAAAAAAAAATTTGTTTTTATAAAGAGTGTGAGTGACATAGAGCAATGAAATGGGGGTTTGATTGATTCATGAAGATTGAGCGCGTGTGAGAGACAGTGACACCCCCACACCAAAATGATCACTCTCTCTCTCTCTCTCTCTCTCTCTCTCTCTCTCTCTCACTCACACTCAAAACATCAAATCAAACCAAAACACCAAACAAAGAGCTTTCATTTCATTCGACCTCTCCAGCACATAAAAAGGCCTCTCTCTCTCTCTCTCTCTCTCTCTCTCTCTCTCATATTCATTCACGCCCACACGCTGTGGTTTGCCATTCAACCTACACCAAGCACCATTGACGATGCAGTCAAACTGTCTCCCATATCATTTATGTTCCAATGGCCCTCACTTTTTCAAGTTAATTGCATCACTGCAGCTGCTTCCCAATTCATCATCAATTTATAACCAAAATTAATTCTAACCAAAAACATTAAAAATAAAAAACAAACACATGTTTCATCAAAAGAAAAACCCTTTATACTTATGTACTTTCCTGACCATATAGCTCAGTCAAAATGATATCATTTAGATTGAACCCATTCCAATTTTGCTATAACATAAAGACAAAAATCTTGCATACAATTATAGTTTTTCTTTTCTTTTCTTTTTTTGTTTCCTCAAGAAATAAAAAAATTTGGAATATCATTACCATGTATATATGGACATGTATGGATGTGGAGAAGCATGAAGCATGGGGACATGACTTTGGTTGGAAGGTTTGGTTTCCTTGCATTCCGCGAAAGAGATTCAAGTTTAAGCAAGCAAGTTAGCTGCGATCGATCAAGTGTAAAACCATGCACGTGTTTCTGAGTTCGACGCTTGCGTCAGCAACTGAGAGAGCCTCACTACATGCCAACAATCCAACGGTGCCGTGATCACCTATAAAAAACTTATACAAATAAATCCAATTTTGTTCATCAACGACTCTTGTTGGTTGTGATCATCGATTTAATTCCATTCCTATATGAAACGTTTATTTGGACAGAGAGATATTATAATAAATTTAAAACATGAAACATGTATGACCGTTCGATTTCATACGTTGATAAATTTGACTCTAATACTACAAAAGAAAGTTTAAGTTCAACTCAAAAATTAATTGGCAACTTTTTATAAGTCCTTGTACTAGCTAGGTTACTTTCCAATTTCTTCAAATTCTCACATTAACCAAAAATCTACCGTAAAGAACTCATCAAATTCGAACTTATCCAAAAAGTCTCATGATCTTAAAGTCAATTATATCCTAGTGTTTTAGCTGACATGTTGGGATTGACTACCCTAAATTAATGTTGAATCACATGCATAAATTAACTGTATATAGATCATGCAAGTAAGTAACTATACTTAACTGTTATGGTTTCCAATGCAGCTTATCATATAATGGCTTAAAATTCCATTGATTTCACTGTTACTGCTTTTATTACTTTTTGATACATTGTCACAATCTTAACAAATATGTTTTCATACCAATTAGTCTTTGATTTAGTGAAATATTATACAGGTGACGGAGACGGTATATATTTGTGATGAGTTGATATACTTAGTTGTGGTTAGTAATGCAACTTTGTTATTGGTATGTTAACACATTTAACAAAGCTATCCTTTATATGTAATAAATATCAAAAGTTTGAATACAACATGACATGACATGCTATTATTTTACATGTTTACTCTAGTATTACCATATTGAATTCTCGATAAATTTACTATGTACGTACCATATTAAATTCTCAATAAACATGTTGAATAGAGATCTGAATGAAATTATATAGCAAGTACAAATTTGTTGGAATATTTGTCCTAACGAAAGTTTTGGTTTATAAGATGCCCCGATCATTTAAGGGCATGAATAACGACAAAATGGCTTGATGGTAATTAATCAAGGCTTAAATGTTGAAATGGTCCTTGTGTTTTACCTTATCGGTCAATTTAGTCCTTGTGTTATTAATTTGGCCAATTTAGTCCCTGTGTTTGTATTTGTTAACAAATTTGATCCTTTCTGTCAAAATTATGTTAAAACCTAAAAAAAGAACATTTGAAATTAATTTAAAATTTTAAACTCAAATAATAATAATGCTAAAATGATTAAAACCCACACAACCTCAACCTCCAATGGTCTCGATTCCTATAGGAAAAAAAAAGGGTTCTTAGTAGAATCGATGCCTACTCTTTTCTTGCTGCAAATTTTCTTCTATCTTATATTTAAGATTTTCTCATACTCCACCCTTCATCTCTCTTTCCTCTCCGATCCATTGGTCTGAATGTCGTCGACTTTTGCTGCAGCCAGGATGATCAATTGGCGGTAGAGCCGTCAAGCTTACGGTGACCGGCTATGATGATCTTAATGATTTGTCTCAGAGAGAGAGAGAGAGAGAGAGAGAGAGAGAGAATTTTCAGTTTGAATTTAAAATTTCATAATCAATTACAATTTTTTTTAAAATTAATATTTTTAAAGGAATGGACCACATTAACTAACATATACAAACAGAAATACCAAATTAGCCAAATTAATAACACAGAGACTAAATTGGCCTATGAAATAAAACATATGAATCATTTTAACATTTAAGCCATTAATCAATTAGGTAAGTCACTAATAATTGGATTGGAAGAGAAGATAGAAGGAGCCGGGGAGAGCCACGTCATCACAAAAATCAGAAACTTGAAAAGACATCAACTGATGGAGGGGAGGGAGGGAGGATCAAAACGAACGAGGGTCGCCCGTAGGACACGCCCTGACTCCCCCTCCGCCGACCCCAATTGCTCGTGGGCGGGCCCCACTTCAATTTCCCATGAGACCGACTCCCCAACCGCAGTGAAATGACAACTTCACCCCGGCCTGCTGCTGCTGCTGCTGCTTCTTCCAGTGAAAGAAATTACGTGTCACATGACTCACATGCAGTCAGTCTTCTTCCTTTTCCGTTATAACCTTTTTTTTTCTTCCTTACATTAGGCTTACATTTAGATGGTGTTAGTTGTTAATTAATTAAAAGCACCTGGTTGGTTGTGTAGGCGGATGGAAAGTTTGCTATAATGAATGAATTAATTTATGCTCGAAGTTCATACATGTATTGTTGTAGCCGAGAATAAATTATTAAAAGTCTCATAACACTTTGTATATATCTGTTTATCATGTGATAAACGAAATAGACTATAAAATAATGTCTTGAAAGTTTTGCAACTCGCTAACTGATTAGGTCTTAAAAGCTCAAAATTAAAGAGAGAAGTAGGTTTTTGTTGGGTTTACAATTTACAAAGGGGTTAAGAGAAATAAAGCAGGAGTAAATAACCGGGTGAAGAAATGAGCTTAGTTTCTTTGTGAAGGCATGTGTTTCTCATTCCTGGTTTTTAATTAAATTCTGCATCGATGAGTGAGACTAGTGATATATATAATAAGGCATATGCAGACTGCAGGAGAGAAGAAAGATATATTGCCTGCCTGTTATCAAGGTTAGGAGATTGAGCATATGCACATGAAAATTAAGCAATAAATCAAGGTTAGGAGATTGAGCAAAGAAGAGAAGATCGCTAGAAAAATCATGAGCTAGTGAGCGCAGGCTTATAATTAATTAATTAACCATGGACTCATAGTCATGGCAAAAGAAGACAAATTTAATTACTAAAGAAAAAGAGCTTAGGGGAGAGCATGGGGCTCCGGTGTTGGGGCCCCCCGAGGAAGGGAGAGTGAGTGAGAGCAAGAGACAAAGAGCAGGGCGGTGGGACCCACACACCGTCCATGCGCACGCTGTCTTACCAAAACTAATTGAAGGAGGGTGTCATCATCAACCATTCATTCATCCATCAACCCATCAATCCATCAATCCATGGTACCACATCATCGATCCGATTAAATTCCTCCAGACCTAACCCTAAAATATTATATCCAGCAAGGCACACCAACATCATAACCCAAAAATCAAACAGCCTCTCTCTCTCTCTCTCTCTCTCTCTCTCTCTCTCTCTCTCTCTCTCTCTCAAAAGTCTTCTCATCAATCGAAACCCCAAAAAGCTCAATTCATTCATTCAATCCCAACAGTTCTAAAACTAACACCACTACCACCTTCTTCCCTTGAGAGGCCATGGCCAAAATCCCACAACTCTAATTCTCTCTCTCTCTCTCTCTCTCTCTCTCTCTCTGTTTCTCTACTCTCTTACTTGTTTCTCTATCTTCCTTTCTTAATTCCTCCCAAATTCTTAACCAAAACCGACTACAAAGTTAAGCAAACTCACTCACATGATGATGATGAGAAGAGAAGAACAAGAAGAAGAAGAGTAATTTCGTACAAGGAAGAAAGATGGTTGATTGTTCAGCTCTTTCAGCTGAATATTTGGTGGGTATGCCCTAGAAAGACTTTCCCTTTTCCTTCTTTTCAATTTGGCGAAGATTAGTAGCCCCATTCTCTTCCTCACCAAATACCCAAAAAAGACAGTAAAGGAAAAAAAAGAAAAAAAGGAAAGTAAATAGAACAAGCCCTCCATATCTATCTCCCTCGATCCTCAAATATCTTTTGTTGTTGGGTTTTGCTTAATTGCATATATAAGAGCTAGAGAGAGCTAGCTCCTGAGCTCAAAATTAGGTTTGCAAGAAAAATATAGACGAATATATGGATCCAGTAGCAGCACATGGGCGTCCA
Source organism: Prunus dulcis (assembly GCF_902201215.1). Taxonomy (NCBI): domain Eukaryota; kingdom Viridiplantae; phylum Streptophyta; class Magnoliopsida; order Rosales; family Rosaceae; genus Prunus; species Prunus dulcis. Next base: position 16,035,877 of record NC_047651.1, read on the forward strand.
CTGCCTCCTTCTTTTCTTTCTAGAGATCTCCACTTACATCCTCACCACCAATTCCAGCACCACCTCCACCACAACAACCACAATTCTGAAGACGAGCAGAACAGCAGCGGTGGAGGAGGCCTAATTAGCCGCGGCATCAAGCGCGATCGCGATGAGAACACCTCCGCCGCCACCACCTCCTTGGAAGGTAAGGAACTGGGCTCCACCAGTGCCGGGGAGGGCGAGATCACGAGGAGACCCCGGGGCCGCCCCGCGGGCTCCAAGAACAAGGCCAAGCCCCCCATCATCATAACCCGGGACAGCGCCAATGCTCTCCGATCCCACGTCATGGAAGTCGCCAACGGCTGCGATATCATGGACAGCGTCTCCACTTTTGCCAGGCGCAGGCAAAGAGGAGTTTGCATCCTCAGCGGCAGCGGAACCGTCACTAATGTCACTATAAGACAACCGGCCTCCCCGGGATCTGTGGTCACCTTACACGGCAGGTTTGAAATTCTGTCGCTTTCCGGGTCCTTTTTGCCCCCTCCTGCCCCGCCCGCTGCTTCAGGTTTGACTATATACCTGGCCGGCGTGCAGGGCCAGGTGGTCGGGGGAGGGGTTGTGGGCCCGCTCCTGGCATCGGGCCCGGTGGTGATCATGGCAGCGTCTTTTGGTAATGCAGCTTATGAGAGGCTGCCTCTGGAGGAGGAGGAGGAGCCTGCTGCCGCAGGGCAGGTGCCGGGAAGCGGACACCTCGGGTCTCCCGGGGTTGGTGGGCAAGAACATCAACAGCAGTCGATTCAGCAGCAACAACAGCAACTATTGCAAGATCCTAATGCACCGTCGCTTTTTCATGGGATGCCGCAAAGTCTACTAAATTCATGCCAATTGCCTGCTGAGGGATATTGGGGCACAGCACGCCCTCCTTATTGACTGACTGATCGCTAAGCAAGAAAAGAAGCTCACTGTGTTTTTTATTTTTCTTAATCTAAGACGGATGGATGGATCCCTCTTTCTTTTTCTTTCTTTTTTTTTTTTTTTTTTCCAAATTAAACAGCTTTCGATTCTTCTTCTTTTATAAAATTTAGTTGATGTTTAATGAATTAGTTAATTAAAGATGTTGATTAGTTGTCATGGAATTGATTCATCTACATGGGTGTTTGGATTGAAAAATTTGATGGATTTTGGTGGGGGGGTGTTTGGTTTTACTAGTGGAATAGTTACTTCCAATTCACCTCAAGTGATTGTAGCTAGCTTAGAGATGAAGCATCAACAAGTTATGCAAAAAGGTTGGCATTCCATTTCACTCTCTCTCTATCTGCTGTCTCCCTTCAATTTTTCTTCTTCTTTTTTTTTTTGGTGTGTGGTTGGATTTCTTAGATTAATGTTTGTTCTCGATTTCTTATAGGTTTTGCTTGTATAGAATACACAACTCTTCTTCTTCTCCCTACATCTTCTCTTTTAAAAAATAAAATAAAAATCATCGTGTTCATTGTTATTGTTTGTAGCAGTTACTGATGTTGTGGAAATTAAAGAGGTTTGTTTTAACTTTTAAGTTCGTGACGGTTTCAAGAGGTTGGTGAAAACGTCTTTTCCTCAAGAGAATATAGGGTTCTCTCTCTCTCTCTCTCTCTGAATCTCTGACTCAGTGATTTAGCTAGCTAGGGTTTATTATGGAGGTCGACCGAGAAGGACATTGGATACAGGGTCACACGTGCACTGCTCTGTCTCTAAAGCTCCTTTTCGAGGCAACAACCAGAACAAAACTGACCTCAACTCAAGCAAGCGTTAAACTCTCTCTCTCTCTCTCTCTCTCTCTCTCTCTCTCCTCAGAAGTAAAGGAACGGAGTGAATCAAGCAGCTGAGAGAAATTGAGGTCAGTAAATTTCATAAAAAACGAAAAACAGTACTTATTTTTGTCTTGATGTTCCGATCAAATATTGAGATGCTCCTCGAAACCCTAGCTAGCTATCTCTACTTCTCTATTTGGACATTTCTGCACTTCATCGATAAGAGAGTATCCGGTCATGTTCTTCGTGGACATTATAGCTCTGCTACACATGATTAGACAATTTTTCAGATTCTCTGCCCTAATTATTTTTGGTGCATAAAAGATCTAGTCATGTTCTTAGTGGACATTATAGATATAGATATAGATATATATATGCCTGACTTTTAGTTTATTTTAACTTCTTATTTTCCTCCCCTAATTTAATTATTGCTTTTTCTTTTTCCTCTAGATCTTGGTTTGATGAATTTTAGCAGACATTGGTTTTTTTATTTTATTCCCAAAAGAAATCTATAAGGAAGAGGACTTCTTCTTCAAGGTGCAACTGAAACATATATATATATAGATATAGATTTTCTTTTTGAACTGGCCTTTTTCTTTGATTGTGGTTGTGGAATCTTTAGATTCTTCAGAGGAGGAATCTGTCCTTCCATAATATTCACAATTTAGTATTCCATCTTTTTATATATGTCTATAAACAATAACCAAAATTCCTTACAGATTGTACACGAATCTCACAAATATAGATTTAAAATATTTAAGATATGACGAGTATAGATAAGATGAAGTTTTCTATAGATTTGTGTATAGCAACACAATCTTAGCTGATATATAGCCTTTATTTTGCCCTTGTGCGTGCAAGTTTTGTTTGTGTATAAATTTGCGTTATAAATTATTTAAACCTTATACAATTTGAGGGGTGATTATTAGGTGGACCATGCATGTCTACTGTGCTTGAGACAATTCAAGTTTATATATATATATTCTTTCATCCGCAGTTGTAAACAATGAAGAAATTACATTAATAACATTCGGAAGTAGACATAAGAGAATTTATATATATATATATATATATATATATATAAATCGTTTCCAGTTCATAACGACGAGCATCACTTTCTTCAAAGTACAATCTGATTGATGAGTTTGTATACAAAGTGTCAATATTCTGTTTCTGTCCTCTTGCTTTCTGCTTTTCGACGTCGCCTTAAAAGCTTATCAAAGCTAATTATAAGACCTTCAACCTGTTGCAGTTTTTCATGATCCAAAACACAGCAGGCTTTAACCTTATTTTCCTCGTTAGCCTCAACAGAGTTCGTATATATCATACGTGCGTTATATAGCTTCAGAATCTACTTGCTTCTATTGTGTTCATGCACGTGTGATACTTAACACCTATTATTGTCTTAACTTTGATATGGATTGGTCTATATAGTTCCTATCAGCTTTAACTTTTAGGATCCATATAGTAACTTAAATATGCATTAGGACCTTCCTTTGGTTCAATCATGATAATCCCAGTGGTTAAGTTTGATAAGTTCTTGGAATGCATATATGTAAACCCGTGTTCGGTTCATGGTTATTGATGTGAAGATATGAAGAATTGTCTCACATTGGAAAATGAGTAAATATTGTAAAGGTTTATAAGGAGTTTGGTCACTCTCCCCATTGTTAATTAGTTCAACATCCTTGAATTGAGCCGATCTCATCTGATGAGATGAGTGTTGAATCTTGATATAGATTATCGGTAAGGCAATAGGGCATGTTTCTCTCTTCATATTAAACGGGTATGCTTATAAGTTAAAGGAAACTTGATGTTAAGAAGGAAATAGTTGTTTAGTATTAAATATTAATCCTCTATATCATGAAGCCCTGGTTGTGTCATCACCTTAATCATGTTTCTATGCAGTGTGGAATTTTAATGTGTTAAAGAAAAGACAAATAATATCCCACTTACTATTTACCTTGATTGGAATTTTAATTGTGATAAATTATTATGTACTTACAAATATATCTACATATCCTATCAAATTATCAATCATGAAACGATGGATATTGGTGCGGGTCTTCAGTTGAATTGTTATTATATTCTAATGATTGACACTTCCTAAAGAGAAAATTATACATGTTCCAATGTGTTACGAGGAGTTGTGGATGATGATGATGTTTAATTAAAGTTAAGGTTCCCCAGCCTTCACCATAACCCTAAAGTGGTGCTAGGTCCCATCATTAATTAACTATAATAAAAAATCACTAAACTAGAATTTAAGTCTGCTTAGAAGACCCCTCATCTTATGAATCAATTATTTAGTACATTGGGTGTGTTGTAGTGAACTCTAATAACAATTATGTGAAACTTACTACATAATAGTGAAGTCGAAACCATCTAACATTGTGCACATATGGGAACCTTTTGAGATCAAAATTTCATATAATGAATTATTTTTCTTTTTAATATTGGAAGATGTCACAAGTCCGAATCCTCTCAATTGAATGATGAAACAAAAAATATTTACTCTGCATTTACCAACAACATACTTAACCATGCAAAAAGTTAGGAATGAATTAATAAAGCATGTATAGTATAATTGTGTTGATAATCCTCAACATCTTGGCATGTATTGTTTTACCAAAATTAAGGAACAATATTCCAGGTGTCATGTATAGAGTCATACCCTTTTTTTTCTTTACCTCGTGAAAAGTACATTATGTCCTTTCTTAACAATATCTTCTACAAGAGATGTGAGCTCTTTAGAATTGTCTTTTTTTCCTATTTTTAAGGTTTGGTCCTATAATTTAAAGGTTGGTCCTACAATTTAAAGGTTGGAATGCCTTTCAAGAAGACTTGAACCACGTAAACAAGGCATCAAATTAGAATCCTTAATTACCCTAATTTTATAGAGCTAAGATATATGTTGCACTATAAGCCAAAAAGAGCTACGTTTTATGCGACTTGGGACAGAGAATAATCCAATTGCCAAAAAAAAAAGGCACATTCTAACTTAAGGTTTCAAGTTATTTGAAATTTAAGTGGACAAATTGTTGCTTACATAAAACATTAAGATCTTTAAACCTCAAATGCTCAATGATGAAAAGTTCTTGTATACAAATCTCATAATTATTGTGATTATTTCGACAAATAAACCCGTTGTATGTAAGAGTTCCTTGTAAATTACGCCTCTCTTGCTCCATAGTTTCCTTTAAATATTTACTTAATTAGGATTCATTTGCGAGTGATTTCAGATAGGTCCAAAATCACTTGTATGGAGAATCATTTCTCCATATAATCACTTTAAGTGGTTTTAAGTGATTTTATAGAGAAGCACATCCAAATAGAGTAAATAAATAGTGCTATAGATATATCAGAAAACCTTTCTCTTACGTAGTGGGGGATCGGGCATTTCTGGAGAGCAACAAATGGGTTATATTATTTTTGTCTATAAAATCACTTAAAACCACTTTAAAGTGATTATATGGAGAAGCACATGGAAGGTGTTTTTCCCCCCAAACGAGCCCTTAATCAAGGTTGCAATTGCATAAGCACTCACATTTTCCTTCCCCAAATATAACATGAAAACATAAGACCCAAAATCAAAAAATAAAACATTGAAGTCAGCATTAAAAAAAACTAAAGAATGACGACTATCATTGGCTTATATCAATAAATCAATACAACAATGGAAAAGACGTGCTGAAGTTTCGAGCTTGTCTTCTACCTTTCATGATCTAAAAGGGAGAGACTCGACTAACCCTAAAGCAGCTAAAAATCTTTCCCTTTAATTTGTTCTTTTAAACAACTATAAACACAGATGCTAGCTAAACAAAGATATAAACTGAAGCCTCGCTTACTTTACACAAAAATTGCGAGGAATTGCGAGGAATTCGCTTACTTTAATTTGTGTCAGAATAATCAGACACAATTCTTGCCCAAGCCTATACAGCAGCATCACGAATCTGTGTGCACATCAGTGTCAATGACTGGAGACAACAAGTATGTTCAAAGCAGCCTATCACACTGCTTGCTAATCAGTAGTCTATCCGTAACCGTCGCATTTCAGCACGGAAAGTGGGGCTTGAATTCAAAGTTCGATGAGCAAGACTCCTTATGTCCTCTCGTGAACAGTCCCGAGAAATACGAACTAGTTCCCACAGGGCACCTCCACTAATCATGTCTTTTGCATTCACTTCTGCGATTTGAATACCAACAAATAAGCAGCAAGTCTCAGATGATTACGATTTTAACTAGGATGAAAAAATGCACCTACCATGCTGAGCTAGGTGACAGAGTGCAAGCTCGATGTGGCGCCGGATTGGTGCAGCCTCGTCATTAGCATTTTGTACAATCCATGGAAGTGCACCATCTTGTATCAAGAGAGATCTTCCACTCTTTATCCCTATAGTAGGCCAGCATATAAATATTACACCACAAAACATAAAATCTTAAATCTGACATCAAAATGGAAGTTCATATCACCAAAATAATCTAAATCTAGCTGCTGAAACCAAGAATCAGCTCCAAACCTAACTACGAGAATATTATATTGCATCGCAATGAAGCCCAGCAAAATAGCCATCATGATTAATTAAGTCACTAAGGAGAACTCAGAAAAACATACCAGAGCATTTATAAATTTGAAATTCAATTATTCACTTTGACAACAGATTAATTTTATGCAATTTCATGGTTACTGCTGAAGAGGAGTGGGGACCCTTAAAGCGGTCAGTTTGTTGATTTGGCTAGAAAAAGAATGAAATCCAATAAATGAAAACTTTTGAACACTGAGGGAACTGTTGATGGCATATATCTGACACAGATTATTACCTTGAGTACATGCTCGGGACTCGCATTTTGCAAAGTTTGCAATTCCACGTGCAACTTGGGAAAGAACATCTGGATGGCCACACCTCACAATTCCTAACAAAGCCTTAATACCACCTTCGGATCTTAGCTTCGTTTGTAGCTTATCTGAGGGATATCAAAAAACATGTCAACAAAGCAGGATTTTTTTATTTTTCTTTTGGAGGGGTAGAAAAAGTATCATAATATGAAGTGCAAACTGCAAAGCAGCGAAGACAATTGTAAGACCTAAGAAAAGAAACAAACTCTTCATCTGAAGCATAGAATTGGAAAATGGGCATGATCAGAGACAATAAAGTAAAAAAGCTTAAATAATTTATAGACCTTGATAACTAAAAGGAACAGTCTTCTTGGCAGATTATGAAGGAATTTCATTATGCACTAATAAGCTAATAATGTCATAATGCGCCCTAACAAAACAAATAAACAAAAGAGAATGCATTATACCATTTCCGCATAAATTAGCAATAGCTCCAGCAACCATGCGAAGGGTTTGAGCATCATCAGCATCAGCTGCTGTCGTTGCTAACAAACTAATTCCACCTTGAGCCATTATAAGTTCTTGATTGGCTTCTGCTACACCAGAAAGGAAGCAACATAGAAAACCAATGAAAGTCCAAATAAGCGTATCTCAACCCAAAAGTAATAACATCCAAACTAAAGAGGAATCCCTTTTAATTCTCAGAGAGAAGAAAAAATCACTGAGCAATCACCATTCATTGCAAGATTCGCAATGGCACCGGCTGCCACTCTTCTAACGGTTTCATCCTCAAAGCTTCTAAGAAGCATCAGCAAGGAAGTAAGACCACCAGCTTCAACAATCCTTTTCTGATTTGCTTCTGCTTTTCACGTGCAAGTACACATCAGTTCTCATAAAACAAAAATAACAAAGTATATATAACTGTAACTTGTATTCCTAAGTGTCGTATAATAGTACTGCATAAATCAAATCATGCTCTTTGTCAGATTTTAATCACATTGTCTATCTAATGTTTCAGAAAAAAATTGGATTTAAGATCTAAGATATCCAAATTACTTTTGTATAAAAATTAAACCAAGGCCCAAAGGTATCTTTAGCATCATTATCTACAAAACAAACACAGAGCTCCAGATAAGAACTGTAACTTAAGTAGCCAATAGTGTTTTTAAAATGGTTAGCGCAAGGATTAGAAACTGACAGAACCTCTACACACAGATGACCCTTATCTTCAACAGGTTGTGGTTATAAAGATTCCTGAAAAAAGAATGATAAATTGATCTACTCTGGTGTTCTGCCTTTGCCTAATAGTACAACTACTTCCACAATAACTAACTGGAGTACAATTCACTTCTCTTAAATCAAGTTACTTTTCTGCAATTGCTATTTCATGACTAAAAAACCAACACCACAAAAGCAACTTTTCATTACAGCTAAATTACTAGGTTCATGATTCGATGCACCCTATATAGAGTTAAACAAGATGATGTAAAGATCACGGGATAGAAAAAGTACAATAGAACCAGAAGATTAAGCACTTATATGGTAAATTTCTAACTTCTCTTGATAAAACATGATATTGGAAGTATGTGAGAGAATTGGCCAAAAAAGAAATGTGCATCAGGGATAAATCTACCCACCTTCAGCTGCTAGGTTGGCCACCACTTTTACAGCATGAATACGAACATTAGCATCTTCTGACTCAAGTAATGACAAAATCTTTTGCAATCCAACTGTTGTATTGATTCACAAAAAAAAACAATGTTTGAGATGCCTGTGGATTAAAAAGGTTTGAAGGATATTGCATTATGAAAAAATTTATTATTACCTTGTTCAAAGAGCGTGGAAACTGGTGCCTTCGGTCCATTCCCGATGTCTTTGGGGTACGAATTCCTAACTGGAGGCATAGAAGAATCTAGACCAGTAAACCCATTTCCAGACCCATCTCTATCAAGACACCTTCTCATCTATGAATACAATTTAAAGTGAAGATGATTAAATTCTTATAAATTTAAATTTCAATAGTCTAAAGGCTAAGGTGGGACAAAAATTCTTAAACTAGTAATAATTATATGATTTGCAACCTGAATCGTACGTTCATCTTCAGCATATGATTTTTTCACATAGGCACTCAAAGAAAGCAAATTATCTTTTAAGAAAATACCAAGCTCTTTCACTATTTTCCAACCCTTTAATCTTGGTTGTCATAGAAAAGCACTGACAACTACCCAGTAGGAATCACTAAACAATCAACATCTATATTTGTGAAGGTAAAAAGGCTCAAATACTTTTGTCATTAAGTAGAAAGTAAAAGAAGAGATTATATAATCTATTTATGGATTCACACACCAAATATAAGTTAACCATGAAGGAAAAGCTTTTATTTAACTTCTTTGAATACCTGTTCAGCTTCAAAATTTGATTGCAACAACTGGCTACGTAGTATTATTATTTCTTCTTCAAGTTTTTTCTTCTGTTGAGCCTCCTCCTCCAGAAGTTTATAAAGCTTAAAAATCTCCGCATCTCCCCCTGCCTAGTACACCAAAAATAATCCCGAATATGACATCAATCCCATGCATAAGAATTGTCACCAGATTCTGCCAGCACTACATAATTTAGGAAAGAAAGTCATACTTCTGATTGTGCATATAGCCCTAGTTGGCCTTTAAGATTTTTCAGCTCCTCTTCAGCCATCTTTCTCAGGTCAATTTCATTTTGGAGCAACTCTTGTAACTCAGTTGCTTCCTTAGAGACAGAAAGCCCAGGCCCCTAAATCAAAGAAGAAAAAAAATATTCAAATATAGTAGGCATTTGGTGGCCAGAAAGTAAGGGTGTGCTTGGTTTGAAATTTTCAAATTTTCCAATTTCATTTTATAAAATGATTTTCATATTTATCGTTAGAAGTCTTGAGCTTTATAATCATCCTACTGACAAGTTACAAAGATTTTGTTGCAAGTGTGGTGTATCATGTTATATGTTTATAGATATATTGTCTCAATAGTTCTTTTGAGTTGGATGATAGACAAAAGCTGGTGAATTTGACTTCAATGAAGCATTGACACTAGGGCAAAAACATTCTAGAAAATTCACTCGATTGAAAGATAATTTGAGATTACTGGGGAAATTATGAAGCTGATGTGCAAAAGAAGACAAAAAGATACATAAGCCTGAATTAATATTGATGTCAAATGATAAAGGGTCTCTTATAAACCAACAATGAACGTGAGATTTTTCTTTCAAAAAACAAATTATAACATGCGATGATTCTTCAAGGGACTACCTCTCCATTCCATTTACCATCAACCAGGCAATGGTTTGGCTTCTGATTTGACACCAGCTTCTCCTCAAGCTCCTTAACAGCTTCCATATAATCCATCTGGCATTTTAGCCTCTCCTTCTACAGAGAAGGTTAAAACACTTAAATTGTTGCACCAAAACCAGATTACTAAATCTCTGTTGGAAGCACGGAAGTTAAGAGGAAATACATATAAAATGCTCAAATATTGCTTCCTTTCTCTAGTTATTTCTTAAATATGCACAAAGGCTACATCTATTGTGGCTTGTTTAAAGAGAATTGATTAGAGAAAAAATGCAATGAAATAGTTTCATAATCCACCAAGAGCAAGTTTGACGCATAAATTTAGTAAAAATAATTCTTTAGTTGTTAAAAAGATTTTAAAAAAACAAACCAACCTCTAATGCATCAGCAAAGTTTCTTTCAACCTCAGATATACGTTTTTGTGCTTCTAGATTTATTCTTTCAACTTCATCCTCAAAAGCTTTATGCTGCCTTTCATTTTCTGCAATAAGCTTGTCCACTTGTATTTCAAGCTTTCTCGACAAACTTTTGTAATCAAATTCTTCCTTGATTTTCAACATATTTTCCACCTTCATAGCCTGTCAATAATAAAATGGCGCATCCATTCATATCTCAAGTATTCAAGAATATTAACTGGTACCAAAATTCATCAGTGAAAAAAAGAGCCTGTTTATACAGATAAAATAAATATTCAATGGAATAGACAGAACGGATGTTTACAGTCTGTGAGATCAAAGCATATGAAAAGAGATGCTGCCTATCTAATTTAACTTCTTTTGAGGACACTATCCAATCAGTACACTTCAACAAAACACATGATAGATGCTTTCTAATCCAAATTTAAGGACTTCCCAAATATGATAACTCACCCTTTGTCCAAATAGTATGGTACTTGCAGTCTCTCCTCGATGGCGTGGAGAGGGTCCAATAGTAACAATTAGTGAAGTCCTCGCTGATCCTGTAAAAAGATAATAAATGTGAAGCCAAGAAACAAATAAAACTGTAATTTCCTTTATCACAATACATTTAAGAAAGAGGGGAAACTAAGATCAGTTTATGAGTCTTCACAAAAAATGATAGGAGGAACTTAAGAAAAACAAAGTGAACCAAGCAACAAAATTTATGAGTTTTCACATTTTGATGACAGTCATGGCTTGAATTTCATCTAAGTATTCCACTCAGGTGAAGTTTGCATAGACATAAAAGACATCTTACCTCCAAATGAATCTTTAAGCAATCTTGTAAGTTTTGAATCACGAAATGGAACATGAGCACTATTCTCTGCTAGAGAATTTATGCACTTCCCTAATGCACTAAGCGACAGATTGATACACTTGGCTTCCTCTAACATATGTCCCTCACTTCCTGCCAAAAAGGAAAGAAAAGTTTTACCACATAACTACTGGGACTAGCTTACAAACACCAATGATCAGATTCATAATAATAATCTATAATCTATAAATATAAAGCAAAAGGCAGAGAATGGTGAAACATTCAAAATTATTAAGAATTCAAATTATTAATGCAAACATTAAGAATTCAAATTATTAATTAAATGAGGATAATACGGTAACTTCACACTTTTTCATATTTAAAAAAATAAAAATAAAAATAAAAAGCAGATAATGGATCCTATTTTTAGGGAACACAACTACCCATTATCTTTTTTAATTCTAAAATAAATTTAAATTTTTTTAAAAAAAAGCCTCTCGCAGGCGCGGAAGCGTGTGTGGAGAGGCTAGTAATAATAATAAATACAATCAGGCAATCCACACCAGAACCATATGCGATTGCAGGGCATAGCAGAAAATCTATACAACTTGATATGGGTATTTCAGTCATGTAACATATTAACTCAGAGTTGAGGTGACTGAAAGCAACCAAGCAGCTTACATTTGCACCCTTCACCCCATTCAGCAGGTGGCAAGCAAAAGAACACAAACCAAACTTCACATGGAGAAGGAGCTCATACACACAGACATAGAGAAACATTTATACACATATGCATAAAGACAGACACAACAGACCAACAGGCACACACACAATGTAGTATAACAGTTACCAAACCGACTAAAGGTCACAAGTTGGCATATACACCTGATTTTTGGATACGTTCTGAACCTGCTAAATCTACCACAACGAGTTTGCTTTTCCGGACAAGTGGTTTAAAAGGCTTGGTCAAGTGAGAAGGGTCACCATTTTCGCTGGAAACATCATCTTCTCTTCCCAAGACAGACCTCTTAACTTGTACCTGCACTAAGGAACTAACAAACATCAAGACCCCAGTTATGCTATACCAAAAAGGCAATCGGTTACCAACAAGAATTCTGACATTTTTTTCATGCATCATGATTTAGATGAATAAATATATTAACAGATAATGGACAGTAAATTATTTTACCATCAGAATCGCATGACTACGAGAAGATTCAGTGTTCAACTTGGTGTTAGCAGCTATACGATGAGCTTCCCCACATCTTAACAGCTCCAGAAAACTATGCTGGTCTTTGATCTCCACAATAGTTGCCCCAGGTACTGAAACATCTCCAGTTCTTGGATCTTCCACAATGGGAATATTATCATTTGTCGGATCAAGTAGGTCCTGGAGGGTCTCCATATAAAGCTACACATTTTTTGGGGTAGAAAATAAGAATGTTAAATTTCTGAACAATTAAGATTCGGTAGAAACAGAGAGCATTTAGAAGATCAAATGAAAAAGGAATCTGAATGTTAAAAATCATAAGTGAAATTTATATATCCAATGATAACCAATAAATAATTAGAATTTTGAACATAACATGACAATTCTGCAGCAATGCCATAAGGGCCTAACAACCTGCAGATACGAGACAGAGATAGAATCAGTCTCAGGAGATATATCTGCCAGAATGTCCTCCATCGAACGAACCATGATTCCTCGATCAGATGTATCTTCTTCTCCTAGACGTCCAAGAGTAAATGTTTTCCCGGTACCTGTCTGACCATAAGCCATAACCGTCCCATTGTAACCATCTAAAACACTCTACAAGAGCAAAAGGGGAAGTTATTCAGTCACTATGCAAAGCCACATCAAATAGTCCACATCAAATAGTGTAGGAAAATACGAAGTGGTCTATAGTAGATAACAAACCTCCACAACAGGCTTAGCAACAACTTCATAGACACGCTTCTGTGATGCATACTCAGTAAGCACGTCATCAAATTCATACGTGTCCAAATCCCAATTGTTTTTTCGAAGTTTCAGCCTTTTAAGCTGTGGTAGAACAAATGTCAACCATTATTAGATACACACAAACACCAAAAAAAAACCTAAAAGAACAGCTGTGAAAGAAAAAAGTTAAGAAGATATTAACCACCGGCATTACCAAACTAAGTTCAAATTAGCAATGGAAACAAAATGAACAAGTACCTCTGGCTGCAACTCCACACAGTCAGCAAAATCCGCATCTGCCACCATCTCTTCCGCATTTCTGGGACGCAATCGTACAGCTACTCGAACTCTTCCAGGCACTATCCAAATAAAAAACGCATAAGCAACAGACATACAAGCACATGTTCATCACTTGCTCATCTGGGTTTGCGTATCTTATTTTATCACTTTTTTCACTAATTTTTGCAATTTTCAAACATTTTAATTTAAAACAAACCGGTAGAGTATAGGGGAGCTACAGAACCAGAATGCATTGTCCCAAATCAGCTTAACATTTACTTAAATTATTAGGAACAGTCAATTTGCAGGCTTGAATTGGAAGTTTCCATTTCTTCACATTTTCAATTGAATCGCATTTGCTCAAACAAAAACTGACCTGCATGATCGTCTTTGGAACCTGCAGAGCCAAACAAAGCCGGACTGCTCCTGCGAACAGCGGATCCGTTGCCGGGAGATTGAGAAGGAGGGAGCCGGGACTTGAACGACGACGTTCTGAAACTCACGGGGCGATCCAACTTCACAGCCCCCCTCTGAGCGACGCCGTTTCGGGAAGCCATCGTTCAATTCAAGTGCGGAGAGATTTCACAAACGCATTGGCTGAGAAATTTGAAAAGCCTCAGTGACTCCACTGTGTGTCTGACGTTGAGGGTCAGGGGTTTCTTTTGTGTTGCTTGGTTTGATGGTTTCAAAGTGAAGAAAGTGCTTGAAGACATGGAGAGAGAGAGAGAGAGAGAGAGAGAGAGAGTGGGGGATGGGAGGTGGGGCCCAAAGGGGCCATAGTGTGCGGGAAGAGACAGAGTGAGTCGCAGATTGGGCGTGGGTCCCACATTAAAGTTTATTTGGGTTTGAAGAGGAGGCGCAAAATTACGAAAATGTCTGTTGTCCTTGTCGCTGGTATCACATCTTGCTTGTTTTGGTATCTGGATGTGGGGGATTTTTATTTTTTATTTTCCAATGGAAGGGAAAAACCAACACACAAAGATATTATGGGTTTGAATCCAGAGTCATTTGGTAGCACACCAAACGTCTGTCTTAATCCAACTAACACTTCATTAGTATCTGGATATGGAGAAGTGAATATCTAAATCATGATCTTTGGATGAATATTTGAATCATGATCTTTGGATGAATATTTGAATCATGATCTTTCAATTTTTTTAGGCAATCATTTTTTCTTCTTGTTTATTCAAATTTGCTTGTTATTCATCATTCACAAACACGCTATTTGTCTTCTTCAAAAATTATCTCTTTATCTTCTTCAACCACTCTCTCAAATTCGTCAACCTTTCTCCCCTCCACAAATCAAGAAACAATTCTCTTATCACTTGTATCCATCAAATATTTCCAATTCGTCGTATCTTTAATCCTCTGCAAATCAAAAGTTCTTTTCTTTGACACCATGTCCAAGATAATCCGAAAGAAAATGCGTTTTCTCAACTGTATCCCAATGGAGAAAGAGGGACAAGAACAACATACAGTCTAAGAAGAAAAGAGCAATGGCTTTTCACTAAATGGTGTATGTCTATCCCGAGAATCCCAAGTGTGTGCCTTTCATTTTGAAGGTAAAAGAGATGGGAGCCATTTGGAGGACAACAAAGCCTCTCCCAACTACCCTGATGACCCCTTCAATATCATAGATCAGTCAAGAGGATTGATGTGTTTTGAAAACACATCAAGAAATGAGCTTTATATTTGGAATGTTACCCAAGAGAAACTTGAACAAATGATAGAAAACTCTAGTCTTCTTGAAGGTTTTGGCTCATATGTGTTTGGCCATTCAAAGGATGGAAACCAACTGAGGATCCTCAAACTCTTACCACCCTTGATTGTAGTAAGGGTAGAAGGCAGGGGAATCGAAGTGCAACAAAATATTGAAGTTGTCTCTTATGAAGGTGGATCTTAAACAAGATCTAACCATTGTAATACTTCGTTTTTTCCTACTGGTCTTAACATCTTTTATTAAGGATGGCTGGATGTATTGGAAGATTCATTTGTTACCAAAGACAAGATAATTGCTCAAGACATGGAAGCATCCAGCTTTTATTGGCTACCACCTCTACATAGTTAACTGAATCTTGGAAGCATAAAAGTTAGCCTTGGTATCCGAAAGCACCTAGTCATTCGTGGCTTTCTTAAAATAGTGACAGACGATTTAAATGTGCTACTTCTTGTGCAAAGAGAACACATGAGGTGAGATTAAACCCTTTATACAGTCTTGAAGGTTGTTGTTATTATTCCCAAAGAACATGAGTGAAATACACTCAACTTTTGCAACCTTAAGATTGTATATGGGGTCTATTCCCACCTCAGGTGTTCTTTTTTCACAAAAAGCAACACATCCAAATTGTATGTAGCAGTTTTCCAATAGCCACAAATGGCTAACTGCTTCAGGAAACCAAGTTCAACTCTTATGTTTTCAAGATTCAGTTTACTAGGTAGAGGTGGTAGCCAATTAAATTAGATGCTTCCATGTTTTAGGCAATTATCTTGCCTTTGGTAAGAGAGAATGTCTTTCAATACATCCGGCCATCGTTAATAAAGATGCTAAGACCGGAGGGAATGAATCAAATATCACAATGCTTTGATCTTGTCCAAAGAGACAACTTCAATTTTATATTGCTCTTCGATTTCCATGCCCTTGGCCCTTGCTAGAATCAATGGTGATAAGAGCTTGAGGATCCTCAACTGCTTCCCATCCCTTGAATGGCCAAAGCCAGAGGAGCCTAAACCTATAAGAAGACCAAAGATGTTTATCCTTTGTCCAAGCCTTTCTTAGGAAACATTCCAAATATAAAGCTCATTTCTTGATGTGTTTTGCATATCAATCCTCTTGACTGCCCTATGATATTGAGACAGTCATATGGTAGTTGGGAGCGGTTGTGATGTCCTCTGGATGGATCTCATCCTCTTTCATCTTCAAAATGAAAGAGGCACACTTTGGATTCTCAGGATAGATATATAACATATGGTGAAAAGTCATTGCCCTTTTCTTCTGAGAATAAACGATGGGTTGTTGTGGTTCCTTTTCCTTTTCAAAAATACAGTCAAGAGAACGCATTTTTCTTGGGATTATCTTGGACATGGTGTCAAAGAAAAGAACTTTTGATTTTCATTGGATTAAAGATATGACGAATCGGAAAGATTTGATGCATACAAGTGAGAAGAGAACTGCTTCTTGATCTAGGGAGGGGAGAAAGATTGACGAATTGGAAAGATTCAGATTGAGACAAAGAGAGAGTGGTTGAAGAAGACAAAAAGATAATTTTTGAAAAAGGCAAATAGAGAATAGAGCGTGTTGGTGAATGATGAGTAACAAGCAAGTTTGAATAAACAAGAAAAAAAAAGATAGTTGTTATTGAATTTGTGAAATAGACTAGAGAGAAGATTTGAAGAAAACAAAGGAGAACATAGCGTGTTCTTGAATTTGTGAAAAATAAAATAAAATGGTCATTAATGTATAAGAACACCACACATGCTCAAAACTCTCGCACATGCAAGTTTATTTCGTCCTTTGTTACGCACCGCTTTCAATCAAAATCAAAATAAAGAGTTGAATTCCTATTACAGATACTCATGTGTTTACTTCACATGGTGAAATGAAAATGAGAAGGGGACATACACAAAATCAAGAATTCAACTCCTCCTTTTGGAGGAATTAGACTCTTAAGTGGGAGGTGGTACTATAATTCTTGGAGACTAACCTATTAGGAATCCATTTTTTTTACGCATTATATCCTCACATAATTTTTAAAAGGGAGTTTATTTTTCCACTCCTATTTTGTTCACTTACACTCCCTTTGTTGAAAATTGTATGTTCATCCTCCTCTTTTTGTCCACTTACACTCCCTTCTTTTTTATTTTATTATAAAAGGCGATTGAATTTTATTAGATCAATAGAATAAAGAGTACAAAAGACACAGTAAAGGGAGATATCCCAATAACAATATGGCAAACATGGGTAAAACTTCCCCAGTGACCTGAGCCAGCCGAAAAAATGAAACAATCTGGAGAGAATCAAACTTGAAAATAACTTTTCTAAACCCCTTTCAACAGCCATAATTTCCCCGAATATAGTCCAATGACTTCAAAAACAAAAATTAGCCACTAACCGGCATGACTCTCTTAAAGAGAATAAGATTACCCAATAAACTCAACTAAGTTTCTAGAATCATGAGAGAAAAAACATAGAAAACTCATTGAGTTTATGGACTTTTTTGAACAAACTAAACCAAAATAAAAAAAACTAAAATAATGTCGGCAAAAGGAAAACCAACTGCCGCTAATCTTCCTTCGAGATATGACATAAAGAGCGTCAACTAGTTACTCCAAGGCCTTAACGCACCAATAAGCAATGGATCTACCATGAAAGCCGCAACATCTCAAAGTAGCCTCGCAAGATGAGGCGCAACCAAAGCCAGTCCAGAACTGAGACAATAGATCAACCAAAAGAAGAGAAGATCGACATAGCTAGGTCCACCAGAAGTTGAAAAGCAGTGAAGATCTGATGAGATCCGAGGGAAAATTCCCGGATCTAAAGTGTTCTCTATCTTTTTTTAATTAAGAGTTTAAATCTTATTGACTCTTAATAATTATGTGGGATTGCTTATTCTATACTTACACTCCCTTTTTTGTTATAGTAAAAAGTGTTTAAAAAAAATAAAATAGAGCGTAAGTGGACAAAAGGAGAGTGGAGAAATCAACACTCTGTTTAAAATTCGAAATTTGTCATATACTTTAACTCAGCAATGAGGGCATTTTAGTAATCAATTTGGTTTCAATTCCAATTCATGGGAATTTAGTAAACTCCTACCCCAAATTTCATATGGTTTAATAAATAACTTCAATAAGAATCTGGATTTTAACTCTCCTCAATCCAACTCCTCCCCAATTCAATTCCTCATAATTCGATTATAGATTAGTAAACATGTCATTAAGTCATTGGCTCCACTTGTGGTCTCCGCAATCAGTTGACTTTGGTTGTCGGTTGTTTAGTGGCAAATCAGTATTTTCATTTTTTTAATCCTAAATAAATAAATTTAGTGGGTGTTTGGTATCCTATTAGAGTATGGAACTCAAAATTTTGGATTTTTCTTAAAAATAAGGTGTTCTAAAATTCATTTCTTAAGATTCAAAAACTTGTTAGGTATCTAACTTGAAAACTATTTCTAAATCTTAAAAGTTTGAAGACTCGTTTGGTTGAATTCTTGAAAACGATTTTTTTTTTCAATTCATGAAACTGTTCCTACTCTTCTTATATAGATTTTGCTTTCTTGATCATTAAGCACACAAAACAAATAAAAAAAATTGAATCATTGTGTTGGGGTTGCATGAAATTGGTCATATATCAAAGTAGCATTTTTTAAACATAAATCATTATAATTTCGTTCACATTTTATTTTTTGCTAATCTCATATTATATTTACATCCAAGAAATACTATGGTTATTGATAAACACCAACTAAATTAACTTTATTTCTATAAACAACAAGCGAAGTCGAGATATTACATGAAGAAATCAACAAAATGCAAAATTGAAACTAGTTGAGTCAAGGCAACTAGTGTACAATTTGGCTTATGTGAAGAGAACGAAGCGCAAAGCAAAGAAGGGGAGAAGGAGATGAAAATTATTGCGATGATTAATACTATTACTTGCATGTCGTTTTATTTATTTATTGATCGATCAGGACATATCTTATTGACTTTTAAGAAGTAGAGTAGTCAATTACGTGACTTAATGTACAAGGAAAAAAGATAAGAAATGAAAGATGTGATCATATTAACCTCTCACCTCACCCCATTTCATAAGGTGGGCTGACTTATTAACTAATCTGTAATGCTTAAAAGATGAGAAAGTCATAAGAAAAATCTAAAATACTTAGGGAGAGAGGGTCGAAGAGAGAGAACGAAGAGAGAGAGAGAGGGACAAAGTGAGAGATGGAGAGAGAGGGATGGAGCAAATTGTTTTTGTAAAAACAGACTTTTTTTTAATCAAATTTTGTGGTGTTTTTTTGTAGTGATTTTTGGATTTTGGTACTTAAAATGCCTCCCAATCAAAATATTTGGCAGAAATATTTTCTTTTCATTTCCTGATAAGAAATTATGGCAACTAGGCCGCGGTGAAAGGGGGCGCGCGCTTTCATTGCTTTTAATGCAAAAAAGCTTGCATGCGAATGAACGATAGTGGCTCGAGTTCAAGGAATTCCCACACAAAAATACAAATGCTTGAAAGGTGAGTGGGTGCCTTTAAACCAAAAAAATGGCTCATCTTTGGGGGATGCTCCAGAAAAAATACAAATAACTATAAAAAAAAATCTAAAGTAAACTACCTAAAAAGAGCCTAATCATATGATTAGCAGCAAGTGCCAAAGTGACCCACATGCCACGCCACGTTTGATTTTGCAATTGCAATGCCCATGTAAGCAAAGTAGGAGACAAAAGGGCCAGCAAATCACATGGAATGACTTGACATTGCAGGGTCATCCTTTGACCAATAATTTCACTCTTATTAAATGTGTTCAAGTTTTTCTTTTATCACTGCCTTTTCCCATAACATGTTTCTATTATGCATGATATGACCGGATTCTCTGGCCCAAAACAACAAAATAAAAAGAAAAGGAAAAATAATTGAATAAAAGTTTGGCTTCCTATCATGCTTTTTTAGGGTACTTCATTCTGGTATAATTATGTAAATAGTTGTTTTTCTAAAGTGGAATATGTAGATGGCTATTTTGTGAAGAAACAAAACTCAAATAATTTATTTTATCAAAACATTTAAGTTTTTTAAAACCTTTTTTTTTTTTAATTAAGAAGGGCGATAGTATATTAAACTCACACACATTATACAAATGTATACTCAAAACATTAATGGTGTGTTTACTAATCAGGAATTGAATACAAAATTAGGAATTGAATTCCTGATTTTGGAGGAATTCAATTCTTGAGTGGGAGGTGATATTCTAATTATTGAAGAACTAACCCATTAGGAATTCATCTTTTTTTATCCATTATATCTTCACACAATTTTTAAAATTTCAAATTTGCAATATACTTTAACCCAATAATGAAAACATTTTAGTAATTAGAACCACTCACACCCTAATTCCATATAGTTTACTAAACAACTTCAATATGAATTTGGAATCTAACTGTCCTCAATCAATATGGTTTAGTAAACACCTTCAATAAAAATCCGGAATCTAATTAGCATGTTTACTAATCCGTAATTGGATTAGGATGAATTGAATTGAAGATGAATTGAATTGAGGAGTTAGATTGAGGAGAATTAGATTCCAGATTTCTAATAAAGTTGTTTACTAAACCATATGGATTGAGAAGAGTTAGATTCCAAATTCATATTGAAGTTGTTTACTAAACGATATGGAATTTGAGTATGAGTGGTTTTAATTACTAAAATGTCCTCGTTATTTGGTTAAAATATATGACAAATTGAAATTTTAAAAATTGTTTGAGGATATAATGGGTAAAAAAGATGAATTCCTTATGGGTTAATTCTTCAGGAATTAGAATTTTACCTCTCACTCAAGAATTGAATTTCTCCAAAATCAGGAATTCAATAGGAATTTTGTATGGGCCCCACTTATTTTTCAATTCTTTAATTTGAAATAAATACAGAAATCCTCCATAGGTGGAATTCAATTCATGATTAGTAAACACACAATTCCTCCTAATTCAATTGCAAATTAGTAAACATATCATTATGGCACAAATATCTGAACTAAATTTAGATCCCAACCACTGAACTTTTATCCAATGGTAGTTAGCCATCAACATCTTTGGTCCATAGTAGCCAAGACATCTATCACACATACTTTATTTCATAATTGACCAAAAAAAACTTTATTTCATTTAAAAAAAAGTTATTTTCTTAACCAAAAACAATATTTCCAACCTGTAAATTGACTAATAATAGTACAAAGAGACATCAAAGTGGACCAAATCTAGCTTACTCCAAAAGAAAAACTAAAATGTCATAAAAAGAATCTCCAAAATAATAAAAACTCAGGAAAAACAAATCCACACGTGTCAGCATCCGAGTCAGCCATAGACACTCGCCGCCACTGTACAAAACCCTAATAAACAACGCACACACAGAACAGATATACACTCTCGCTCGCAGCCTCCGTCGTCCGCTTATTGACCCGTACCCGGATTACATGGCCCGCCAATCCAATCGGAGCTCCGACAATCTCTGCATTTCTCTTCCCCGAACTCCTTCCACCATGATTCTCATGACTATTTCCATTTCCACTAACGCCACCAGCATTCACTGAAATTTCAACTCTGCCACTGCTTCCATTTCTCCTTCAAGCTTCAGGCTTTCGAATTCACTCTCTATTTCGGGTCGGGTCCCTGTAAGAATCGCAATCGGGTTCGCGCTGTGTCTTGGTAATGGCTACGCTCCAGAGCTGTAGTGTGTGCTTGAGAGAGTCTGCTCTCCAGCTTCCGCGTCACCATCTTACCGATAACTACAGGAGGTTTATCTCATTCTCTTATATTATATTATATTATTTTGTATTTAATTAATTAAAATTTAAATTCACTCATATTTGTCTTTTAATTTTGTTCTCCATTAGAGATTTGTATTTTAATTATTAAATTAGACTACACTTTAATTAATTAAATCTGTATGCTAAAGAAAAACAGAATACAAAATTCATCAACTGATTAATTAGTTTATCAATTTCATTGTTTTGTTGTTTTATTTATTTATTTAATTTTTGTATTGATTCGAAGCAGTAGGACTGCAAAATGGAAGTGTCCGCGAGCAGCTGTAATCCCCAATTTTCATCTTCCAATGCGTAGTTTTGAAGTGAAAAACAGGTAATTTGTATGTATAATTATGTGGGGTGATGAATTTCATATTGAATTTGGTTCTAAGATGTTTGGTGGCTTCATTTTTTCTTAGCTTGTTTAGGATTAGAAGATCAAAATGCGTGCACAGTTGAACATATATAGATTACGTGAGAATAGATCATTGCTTCTCTGTATTTTTGGTTTTCCAGTAAAATCTCATGTTTCGGTTCTTTAGTAGTGGGATATGCCTTTAGACTCCGGAACAACATGAACATCATTCATATTGCTAGGTCCCTGCAATCCAGATGACTACCTGAATCTAGGCGAAATATCTTGAACAACTATTTTAATGTTGTGTCAAGCTATATATGTTTATCCACTATTAGAGATGGTTATTTAGTGTTGTTATGTTGCTTCTGTACTGTGGCTGATAAGAAAGCATGTGCTTTGGAAAACTACTGTGTATGCATGAAGTGCTACATGTGTATGTGAAAGCTTGTTAGAAGTGTAAATGCTCCATTTGAGCAAATTGTTCTTTATGCTAAGCATGCTCTATGTTTTCAGGACATCAGTGGACGATATAAAGTCACTTAGATTGATAACAGCAATCAAAACCCCATATCTACCAGACGGCAGATTTGACCTTGAAGCATATGATGCTTTGGTTAATATGCAGATTGAAAATGGAGCCGAAGGTGTGATTGTTGGTGGCACAACTGGTGAAGGCCAATTGATGAGCTGGGATGAACACATAATGCTCATTGGCCACACAATCAACTGTTATGGAGGATCAATTAAGGTAATAGGGAACACTGGAAGCAATTCTACTAGAGAAGCAATTCATGCTACTGAACAGGGTTTTGCTGTTGGAATGCATGCTGCCCTTCACATCAATCCTTATTATGGAAAAACCTCCTTGGAGGGATTGGTTTCGCACCTTGATAGTGTCATGTCAATGGGACCCACTATTGTATACAATGTGCCATCACGAACTGGCCAAGATATCCCCCCACGTGTGATTCACAGATTGGCTCAGAGCTCTAACTTCGCAGGTATCAAGGAGTGTGTTGGAAATGATCGTGTTGATCAGTATACCGACAAGGGAATTGTGGTTTGGAGTGGGAATGATGATGAGTGCCATGATTCTAGGTGGAACCATGGAGCTACTGGAGTTATATCTGTTACTAGTAATCTGGTTCCAGGTTTAATGCGAGAATTGATGTTTGGGGGGAAGAACCCTTCTCATAATGCAAAGATAATGCCTCTGGTTGAGTGGCTTTTCCAAGAGCCAAACCCCATTGGCTTAAACACAGCACTTGCCCAACTTGGTGTTGTGAGGCCGGTCTTCAGGCTGCCATATGTACCTCTTCCTCTTGCAAAGAGGGTAGAATTTGTGAATTTGGTTAAGCAAATTGGGCGGGAGAATTTTGTCGGAGAAAAGGATGTGAAAGTTCTCGATGACGATGATTTCGTCTTAGTGAGTCGGTATTAGATAGTTTTCATGTTTAGGACTTCTGTCTTTTGGTTGTCTGAGTTACTTCCTTTAGAATTCATAAATGCTGTTTTAATTTACATATATTGATGTTTTCGGGATGCTATTTTCTGTAGTGGTTGTGTGTCTCAATAACTTCAGCATGTTTGAATGTGATTATCAAAAAGTGTTGTTTCTTGTTTATCACATCTACCCTTGGCTGGAGCAGTTGCATTGCTTGCTGAACCTGTGATTATATGAAGTTAAAGCTGTTACTTTGTCCTTCACATGCCAGTAACCCTA
This sequence comes from Prunus dulcis, assembly GCF_902201215.1. NCBI lineage: Eukaryota > Viridiplantae > Streptophyta > Magnoliopsida > Rosales > Rosaceae > Prunus > Prunus dulcis. The sequence goes on from NC_047651.1 coordinate 16,059,817, forward strand.
TTTTGAGGCTCTCAGATTCACATGATTGTTGTTTTTAACTTTTGTTGACCTGAAAGTGTGAAGCTTCGAGAAATCTCTCATCTTTCAATCCTCTAATAATGCTTGTAGATGAAATTTGAAATGTCTATCTTACCCTCTGCTTCATGAAAGGAAGTCTCAGTGAAGATAATCAAAGGTGAGGACCAACAACAGCAGCAGCTATTTAATAAACTATATCATTTAGCAAAATAGGTAAACCATAAGCAAACAAAGCCCATCAGACCTTGGGCTTCGTTGGGCTCCTACTATCATCATAGACTCAGGTGACGTGGCAGCCCAGCCCACTTGAGCCGAAATGGCGGGAACGAAAGGTTAGCCATCTCATATGAGAGTTCAGTTCGTTAACAGATTTCATGATCATCCAAATTTGACGAAGTGAAAACCTGAATTTAGAAAATTAAACTAGTGAATATCTGCAAACCCTTTTTCTTTGTTAAATTGTCCGTTTTTAACTTGTTATTTTGTATTTTTAATCAGTTCAATGCCTCAGCCCCTCACATGGCTTTAGATTCATTGTTCATCAAAACATCTTCCTTCCTTGGCTTAACCGACTTACCCGTTTATGATCAGATTCGCAAGGTTTCATCCTGATCTGAGTTCTGACGAATATGAACTAGTTTTCTGTTTTCTGCTCCCTTCGATTTATTTCAGGAGAAGAGGCCTCCCCTGCCTACACATAATTCTGACTTAGCTTTGAATACAAATAATGGGTTTCCTCAATTTTCTTCCAGTGGTTGGTTGTAGCATTTTGCATCACTAAGAAGTAAGATTAGAAGCATGATCATGTGAGGGGTGTTAAGAACATTCCAAAGTCTGCGCATAGCTTGATAGAGGTACATGATAAATCACACACCCTTCAAATATCAGAAGAGATTTATATAAAGTATTAAATGAAATATACTTGTCCCCAAAATTGGACGGCTATCTGCCAAGCATTGTTTAAGATATATGTACATTTATGCACATGAGGATGATTTTCTTTATCTATTTATTTATTAAAATTTTTTGTTTTTTGGGGGACCTGAGACTCTTAACAAATTTGGGGGGGTCACCTGGGTTTTGAGGAGACAGACAGAGACATGCATCACAGAATCTCAATCTGAAAGACTTCTTAACCTTTACATTACATGTACACACCCTCACAGTAAACACTGTCCCTGAGAGGACACATTTGGGTAATATCTTCTTTTGCCACACACACACATGACTAAAACTTGAGTAAAACTTGCATGTAACATGTTTTACACATTTTTTTCTATATTTATCTCGTCACGTGACGAGAGTGACAAAGAGAAAGATGTATGAAACTTGGGATATGCAAGTTTTTTGCTCTCTCACACAGGCAACAAAAAAAAAAAAAAAAAGAAAAAAAAAAAGGAAAGTGAAGTTACAGAAGAATATGTAAAAGGATTGCACCTACTAATCTACATGACACACATAAAAGGTAAATCATCCATAATTAACCAAAATTAGCCCACAAACTAAGTGAGGTGGGGGGGGGAAGATGAGACATTAGAATTTAGAACTTCCCCAACAAGGAGATGAAAAAACAAATCAAGGCTAAGAGGGGCCCCTAGTAGAACTACTCCTTGTTAACTTTTTTTTTCTAATAATAATTTTATGAAAATTGCAAAGCATTAAATTAAATATATGTTTACATTAGGGTAACGAGGTTTCGGTTTCATGGTGCTGCTGCATGCATATATTGGTACTGTTTCATTTGTTGGGAGAGAGCTGCTTCTGTTGGAGCTGTGAAAACAAGGCTTGGTTCTCTTGGACAAGAAGAAGTGCTTTTCTCCTCAGCTTCTTGTTCTCTTCTATAATGCTCTGATTCTCCATGTATAGCTTCAGGTTCTTGATTTCCATCTCTACCTTTGCCCCTCCTATCTCTGCCCCTTTTGGTTCTTTTGCTGTTTTCCTCTTCCTGTTAGCTTACATATAACAAATCTCTTAGATAAAAAGTAAAAAACCGAAGAAGACAAACAGAGAGATAGATAGATAGATAGATAGATTGATTGATTGATTGATAGATATATAGATAAATGGAGGGAGAGAGATATATAGACTGTGAAGGAACAAGACCTGTTGATTAAGCGGTGAACTCGAAAGTTATGTTGGTTTGATGGCCTTCGAAGGCGAAAAGCAGAGTATTGAGGACTGCATGGAGTCATTTCTGAGGAGTTCATACACATTGTTTTCCTCTACAATTCAGTTGCTGCTTTTCTCTGAGAGAGAGAGAGAGAGACAGAGAGAGAGAGAGAGAGAGACTTAAATGTGTGTAAATCTGGAGAAGAGAAAGCTAACAAAAATGTGGGTTGTGAAAAATGTTCTTGGACTTTAAATAGCAGAGGTCACTTGGCAGAACCCAGGAGAAAAAGGTGAGCCACATAACAATTGTTTTGTGTTTGTATCTGTCTCCCTTGGTGAGAGAGAGAGAGAGAGAGAGAGAGAGAGAGAGAGAGAGAGGGCTTTTCATAGCAATGATGGCGCAAAGGGTCATCATTACAAAGGCCAGTAGGGGATGAAATTAATTGCAGAGGAGAAGACGCTAGAAAAATAAATAAATATTAGAGGGTTCCCTTATTCCTTTTGGCATCTTTTCCACATATAACTTAACGAACGCGTCAAAAACACAGAAGGAAAATTGTTCCCATAAATGTCAAACTGTTATTTGTACACACAAGGAAAATTGTTCCCATATGTCTCAAACTGTTATTTGTCGGTAACAAGAAAATGCTATGATTAATTTCCTATAACATACAGTACCCCCTAACTCCTAAGGAGGATTGAGTGTTGAGAGGGGGCAGTCGCACTTGGGTTTTGCTGCGGCACATGGAAAGTGACTGAATATCCCAACCTGGTAGAGCCACTTTGTTGAATTTTAGAACTTCCCCCCTTTGAGTTTCATTTCAATTAATAGGGTTGGGTTTCTTTTCTGCAGAGCCCTCAATGTGGAAAATGACTTATTTCCATGATCATGTGCTGCAATCAATCAACCAAATCATTACTGTAGAAATCAAGTTTGAATACTCAGAAAACATTTGGATGCATATTTCCTAAAGCTAAACAGATTTTGTTTTAAATATATTAATTAATTAGTTAATAAACAATTACTTTAATTAAGTCAATGACTAATGGGGTGTGAGGATTATATGAATGGGGTTGATTCTGAAATTCCACGTGAAATTATGGCAGATAATTAGCTGGAGAAGATATATGGAGGCAAAATGGGGCATATTGTCAAAAAGTGGGTGTTTGTTTTTGAACTTTTAGTTAGTTCTTATCTTAAGCAATCTGTTTTTATAAGGCTCGTGTTTGAAAAGTAGACGCAAACCCTTTGGAACCCTCTTTTGCTTTTACATGAGAAAACGTTACGTGTAAACTCAGAACTTATAGATGTAATCATTTCCTCTAAGCACAATTTAAAAATGCTTACCAACCAAGAACATTCTTTATACTTGTTAGCGTTGGCTGAGGTACCATATTAATTTACTAGATGTACGGTTCTTTTTCTTGAAGGATAAGTACGAATAGTTGAAATTAACAATTCAATAGTGTAAATATTTCGTTAGATAGTTGTAACAAGACTCCCAATATGAATAGATATATGTTATGATTATTCAAGTTGGTTAGAGCGGATGTGCTCTCCACTTCTCATTTTGCACTTGAGTTCGAATCCTCCTCCTTATAATTTAGATTAATTATTATTTGTATAAAAAAATCATATGTGTTATGATTTATTTTGATTAGGTTAGTTTGTCTAAACTTGTGAAGGAAAAAGGTTCACGTGTAATGTCACGTGCAATTCACGTGGGCATTTTGGGGTAGGGCCTTGCGAGAAGCCAAGGGAAATGAGTAGTTTATTGGAAGGGATGCTAAGTATGGAGGATGAAGAGGGAGTAGTCAATGTTGTTAGGTCCTCTCCTTTTGTCTCTTTTCTTGGTGTAATTGAGTGCCAAAGCCATACTCATTTATTTGGAAAATGAACCCCATTTTGGCTTCATCTTCTTCTTCACCATCATCATCGCCACCATCTCTTTCTCTCTCTCACCCATTGCCATTGGATGGTAATATCATCATTATGATGGTAGTGGCAATCGTATTTTGTCCAAATTCAGCTCAGCCACTTCACATGGTCCCTTAACTCTAGCTGGTTGGACACTTAACTTGCCAGCCCCATAATACAATTGGGGACCAAATTTTCACATTTTTGTCACAAGCCTTATGATTTGCTACCTACAAGGAGCTAAATAGGTTCGGTGGATAAAATGAAATGCTTTTCTTTTCTTTTCGCAAAAATATTAAGGATAGATGATGTCATTACATATTCTTCATGTTACGCTAACTCACAACATAAGATATTGTTGACTTTTGCTTTTGTCAAAATGTGTGGTTCATATTCATAATATGTGTCAATATAAACATTTATTTGACAATATAAGTCTAGCAATAGAACATTATCGTAAAACACCTAAAATAAACCGCCGACCAGAAAAAAGATGGTGTACTATATGATGACATACTTAGTGTAGTAGGTGGTATACACTGTGATTATAGGCATGTATTAGAGTCCCTCATCATGCCCTTTTGGACATGGGATGGATGTTTGGCTGTTTGATAATTAGGGCTACGACCAGAGCAGGCTTCACTCATTTCTTGTGATACTATCTCCTCAGTACTTATATACTACCCATGAGGGAGATGAAGGAAGTCAACAAACAAATGAAGCTCCTACCATTTTCAAAAATGATCTCATTGCTTTCACTTTGGTTTTTTGCTTACAACTTTCGAATCTTTTCTTGTTTTCTATACAACTGTTTTTGGGAGAAGAACATGATATATACATGTAAAGTGTGTGTGATAAGCCGATGGCCTCATGACTTAATAATAAGAGTATTTGCCTATATATAATCTCAGATTCGAACCCTAATAGCACATCTCCCCTTTCATTTTCAAACTTTAACACACACAAAAATTGTGTGTGTGATAACAAATATAAATGCTCCCCTACAATTTTCGTATTTCAATTCATCACCTTCAATAAATATATACTTTTGCTACACATGGCTCCACTACTGAGAATAGTTTAGGGCACTTAGTAATTAACGAAGGTCACAATAGAAAAGGGGTACCTACTTCTTATGGAGGATACTACAAACCCAACTCTCTTCTCAAATTTATATTTCCCTTTTTTCTCAATTCTCTCATTCATAACAAGTGGATCCTCTATGGGCCTTCCAATAATCCTTTATGTGATCAAGAGTAGAGGAAAAACGAAGTTAGAACAAAAAGTTGGGTTTTAAAACATTTTTTCTTACTCCTTTAGATTCAAAGTCATGGGAATTCTAATCGAATTTGTGTTTTCTTTTGAACTTATTGTAATTTTAAGGATTAATCGTTTTATTAGTCGTTGAACTTAAACTCGATTTGCATTTGAGTCCTTCAATTTCCAAAATCATTCCCGTGGTCCTTCAACTTCAGTTTTGTTCGGACAAATGGTCATACTGTCAATTTTGTTAACTTTTCTGTTAAATGCAGGGGCAAAATGATATTTTTGTATTAAATTGATTAAAATATGAATAAAAAATTAAAATAAACTCTCTTTCTCCCCCTCTATCCCGATTTCTACTCCCCCCGAACTTTAAAAAAAAAAAAAGGTTGGTTTTTTATTTTATTGTTATTTTAAAGATATAATTTTTTATTCATTTTTTTGATTTTAATATAAAAATATTATTTTGCTCCTGCATTTAATAGAAAATTTTAACAAAATTGACGGTATGACCATTTGTCATGACGAAAGTGAAGTTAAAGAACCACGGGAACGATTTTGGAAATTGAAGAACTCAAATGCAAATCAAGTCTAAATTCAGAAATTAATAAAATAATTAAACTTAATTTTAATTCAGTGTAATGTAATTTCACATGAACCTTTTCCTTATCATGACTGCTCATGCACCTTTCACCATCAACCAATGGTGGTCCACATCACCATCACCAACACCAATTATCCATCCATCTGCCACTCAATTTGCCTACTGCCATCGATTGCCCTTAAGATTGGCACGCATCCTCATCCTAATAATTTTTGTTATTTTCTTTCCTTCTTTCTTTCTTTATTATTATTATTTATAAGTTACGTATTTGGAAGGGCTTCTAAACATGGACTTTCTCATTACAATTTACCTCAGTTCATAAGAAAGATGCCACGACACAGACACGATGCTTTCTTTTCTAAAGGCAAGAAGGAAGAGCGTTCGAGTGTTGGAACGAATTAAGTATATTGATTGCTGCCTTGACAATTTTGACTTCCTAAATTATCCACTTGGTTGACAAAACTCACTGCTTCTGACTTGTAAGCCAAAAGTGCTCATTACTTTGAGATCATAATCCAACAACTAAAATTTGACTTTCTAAATGACATGGTATGCCTTTGCTTTGGAGAAAAAAGGATTCTTAGACCATGAACTCTTCTCCTCCCGGAGAAAAACTTACACGTAATGGGTGTATCTTTCATGTGCTAAAGGGTTGACACATGTTACATGTTTCCCCAGTATGATCGAGTCTCCAATGCACATTTTCACCAGGGCAGACGCATTTGCAAAGATAGAATGTCACCAGTGCTCAAACTTTCGACCGTAGATGGGGGAAGGGGACTCTTAAGCCTCAATGAACATCAAGTCCCAATTATAAGAATGACAAGGAGAGAAGGGGGGGGTGGGCGGGTGTAGGGGTAGGATGGGAGAGTGGAGCAACATGTACTTAAAAAATTAATACTAAGACAAATCTACTCTTCAAAATTTTCAAAATACCATACCTTACTCAGATCCCATTTTTGAGGTGGCAAATTTAGGCATGCCAAGTTACTACCTAGGTTCAACATCCTAGATCATCACCCCATGGCATTTGATCATTGCCTGCCCTCGCCAGTCAAAAACAAAACAAAAAATTTAATTCCTTGGTGAAAAGGGTATAGAAAAAGCTAAATATATACACCATAACTGTCAACTGCAAGGAGACGCGAAATCCAGACATGTCTTGCGTATTTACAGGTCCATTCGTGTCCAAACCAGATAAGTATTAGAGTAGTTAGTGCATTCCTTACATGCCTATTATCCAAGAGAATCTTCTGTATCTTGTTCATCTTCATCCATTGCATCACCCAATTTTTTATCTTCGGCAACCTGATCACTACCCTCAGTCTCTGAATCCGAAATTGATCCACCTTCAGCATCAGTTCTGTTATCTTCTTCATTGTTCGAACAACTCTCAGTATCTGAGTCGGATGGAGTACCCTCTTTTTCTCTCCCGTGATCATCACTATCATCCACAGTTCCACCGAACTGCCCTTTTAAGTCTGGAGCAACAATACCAATCATTTCACTCAGTGCTTGACGTTCGCGATTCTGTCTTCTGGCAGCAGCATCAGAAGAGGGATTACTTTGGCTCTCAGCCACCTGATCAGTGGAGTCGTGTGGCCCGGCAGCACCTTCCTCATTGTTGTCTCTACTTCTTTGAGATTCATTATCTCCACGGAGAGAAGGGGCTGTGCTGCAAGCCCAGCTACCAATAACTTCAGAAGCTATAAGGTCTGCTGTCCTGATTGCGCCACAGCCTTCCGTATCTCCCATATCTTTTAGAGTTTCACGGGGGCTATTTGATTGAGAGTGACGCTCCTGACAAATCATTGGTACCTGCTCATCGTTCTCTTGTATGTTGGCTTCATCATCAAGTTGCATCGTATCCCCATCAAAAGTGACAATCTTATTCAGATCAATATTCTGCTCGCCGTTGATTCCAGGGCTTTCAGTTTCAGGAACTTGCTCAGTCTCAATGCCATCTCCCTCCATAATTGGTGCTGTGCCAACACCATCAATCTCAGAACCAAAGCCACCCTTGACCCCATGGTCTGCACTTGTAAATTCTACCTCTTCGGTATGTTGACCTTCTTGGCTTCTGATATCACAGTCATGCTTCTCTGTAACACTAACTTCATCACTAGAAGTTACAACTTGATTTCTGTCAGACCTCTGCAGTGTTGTAGCTGACCCTGCTTTACCAGTAATGTTATTATGATATCTGATTGCTTCATTTCCTCTGCCTTCAGTTCCACTTATATCACCAACAGTCACATTGAGGTCAATATCAACTGATGTGTTATCATAATTTTCCTCATCTTCCAGCGTCCTCTGCATTGATTTCAACTGTTCCTGCTGTTTAGCAAAAAGTACAGAAATCTCCTCGGTTGTGGAATAAAATGCTCTTAGCTGTGTCTCCCTGCATAGAAACCATATGTTCACCGTTTAAGTAAATGACTCCTTGAAATGGTTCAAATCCAGCGTTAAAAGAAGAAAAAAAGAAAAAAGAAAAGGCATAGTGGCAAATTACACCCCCCACACCATCCTCCCCACCCCCAACCCCCCCCCCCCCAAAAAAAAAAAAACTCGATTGTTAAGAGTACAAAAATTTGTACAATCCAAAAACTTGGGGGGTCTGATCATGAATAATACACAAAAACACTTCAACGGAAAGAGTTTCACAAACTCAGCAATGACATAACAGGGAAATGAGGGATCGGAGAAACATAAAATAAATAAAGAATATAGCCACAAAATTGCAGATATGAGAAAAACAGTTTACTCAAGCCCTATGCAGCGGTAATAAAATTACATTATATAATCCTTCAGGAATCTTTACCTAAGCATAATTCTTTCTCTGGCAGCTTTAAGTCTCCGTCTCTCAAAATCAAGATCTCGCATAGCAGCATTTATCTCTAGTTCAAGGGCAGAAACTTTGGCCCATGCTTCTTCTCGAGCCGCCTGCTACCAACAGCAAAAAATACATCAGCTAAAGAAGTAACTATAAATACATACAATAAATTTCTTTCTGCTTCTACCTACAAGACAACATGGTTAGCACATTATACCATTTACAACACCGTAGAAGGCAAAATAAAAACTTGCATTTCTACCTTTTCACTCTCAAGCTCTTTCCGCAGTCCTCTCATCTCATGTTCAAGTTCTTCTACTCTCTGCCCAAATATCCAAAATGTGGTAAGGAACTTAGCTACAACAGCTATTTGCAAATGAAGATAAACTATAATGATATCTAAGTAGGCACAAAGGGGCATATTACTATTTTTCGACTTTCGGAGGTTGACTGCTCTTCAGAAAGTTGGGTTTCAAGCTGGCGAACTTTATAGTCAGAGATAACCAACTTTTGCCTAGTGTCTTCCTGCAGCACACAGGGGAGTCAAGATAAAGACCTCCCATGGTTCAAACAAAGTATTTAATTACACAACATGAAATATTTTATATATATATATATATATATATAAAGGTACTGCCAACATTACCAATTTGGTTCTCAAGGTTTCTACTAGTAAACATGTTTCTCTCTCTGATTCCTGAGACCACAAATGTCCATATATCATTCCTCAATACCACCAAAATATTATAAGCATCCACCTATGAAATAATGAACTGTAAAAGCATCCAGACCTGAAGCTTCTTAATTACTTCTTGTTGCTCTCTCTGTCGTCTCGTGGCAGCATCCGAAAATCGTTTTATTTCCTCTTCAGCCTCTAGTTGAGCTTTCTGCACTGCTGCTTTTAGATCTGCTGCAGCCTTTTCTCGTTCTTCTCTTCTCTGATTGCGCTCTTCATCCAGTTGTGCCTTGAGTTCAGCTATAGATGCTTTCTGACTACAAACAAGAAATAAGACTATCACAATATTTTGCACCACAAATAAAACTTGCTCTAGCTTTCTGACTAAGGTGGGAAGAGACAGGCAAGGCACCACTGTTCTAGACAAAACAAGCCATGCTAGCATCAGCATGCTCAAATGAAGTAAGATAAACAAGTAGTTAATGTGTAAATCAATATTACCAAAAAATAGCATAAGTCATCCCAGCTATAGCCATTTGTTACACTGCTTTCCATCTCTTCTAAATGGAAAAAAAAAAAAAAAAAAAAAAAAAGGTAAAAAGAAATAAAAATTATTGTAAATTTTATTTGAATGTATTGTTAATGCCGGGTTCCTGCAATGCTTTTACCAAACACCACAACTCTCTGATTCAAAAAAGTTGGCCACCCAAACAAAATGGTGTCCATGTTCTTCCCAGGCCATGGATCAGAAAATTTGGAACTCTAGATTTGTGCACGACATAAAATCGGGTATAACGAGAAGCAACTTGAACTCCTAGCCAGAAAAAAATGGGGCCAGCTATTCAAACAATATTGTGTTAATTTCTTATTGGTAATACTATAAGTTGACTCTATTGAGAAGAATAATTATATTAGAAAACACATGACCAAATAATATGTGATTTACCTATTCACTATTTCATTTGCTTCAGAACATGACTGCATAGCAGCACTGAGCCTTTCATTGAGGTCTTCGATAGCATGTTTTGTTTCTGCAGATATTCTACTGGCCTCTACCAGATCCTTCTGTTTAATCTCCAGAGTGTGATGCAACTCACTGAGTTGATCAAGGTAAGGCCTTGCAACTGATTCTTTCAATTCTTTCTTTTCCTGCAAATTGAACAACACCTGTCATCTATAAGCAGACTGTTGTGAGCGAGAGAGATCACAAGTCAACAGCAGCATACATTTTCATGACGCTCAACAGCCAGACGATTCTCATTGCGCAATGTATCAATTGTAACAACTTGAGTTTCTAATTGCTTCCTCAATTCCTGAATACGGGAGTTTTCAAAGTTAATTATATAGACTGTCCATGATCAATTAACAACAGTCCTATACGTCAGCAACCACTACTGTAATATCATCAAAATGAGATACCGTGTTTGACCGTTGAAGACTTCGAAAATCATCAAGAGATATAGGACCCTCCGGAGCACCAATGCCAATGCCTTTTAGTCTCTTCGTATCAGAAACAAAATCCTCTGTATTAAAAAGAGAAAAGACGTCAAAAAATAATGAAAACTATGTCACATACAAGAACAAGTAATATTAACTACTCCGCCAGAGCTACATCCACAGTCATGCTCATGCAGACCATTTGATCTACCTAGAAACACAAGAAATAGAATGAGGCACAGTATCCCTACATTCTCTAGTTTTCATTTTTTTTCTTCATTCATCTTATTTCTCCAATTCTCTTTCTAATTTTTTTTTCTCGTTTTGGAAATTTCAAGAAATGAAACCTTAAACCCCACAAGACACCTTTAAATGTTAGGCCGACAACAGTGTTATTTCACTGCCAACTCCAAAAAAAATTTATAGTTTCAGGTTCTCCAGAAGTTGATCACCTCTAGGGCTTAGCCATCAAATTTTTATCCTCACTAGTAGCATTTGACATAGCTTAAGTACTACAAATTTCTAATCGACAACGGAACATTTGTTTTGATCAAATCTCTACGAATCTATTATGACCTGAGTAAAATAGTTATGTACAGTGGCACTTCCCAATCAGAAGTGTCCACCGAAAGACTTGAATGCTTTCATGGTTGCCACAACCACAAGAAAGATGTGGTTTAGCCCCATTTCTGATTTTTAACAATTGTAGGAACACCACATGTACTCAGCATCTAATGTTGACTCCAATATGAGAGCAGCATGAGCACACACGAAGAAAACTATATAAAGTGGATTAACAACTACCATACTAACATTGTCATGAATATACCTGCTTTTCTTTTTGCAAATGCACCATCTGTACTGGTATTGGACACTAAAACTTCTCTGTATACGAATGCAAATGCAACATCTGTAATTATATGACAGATAAAAAAGGTCAATAACTTTCTGTAAACGAGACTATGGCTTATCACAAACTATAAATAAATATAAAATAAAATAAAATAAAGGAATCTCAACACAAACCCTTAGAATTAACACCTCTCAAATTATACTTTAAGAAGCCTACTTAATCTCAGCATCTCGATTATTAATAATTACCATGTTGAGGAGGTGCAGAAGGAGATATAATATCTCCATGGCGTACTTCAGCTTCAGGGCCACCTTTTGTCAACTTCTTCCAGTTGAGATATGTCCCATTTGTGCTGCAAAAGTCCCAATTCAATCAAATACGTGATAATTGGAATACGAAGCTGAAAAATCTCTAAGAAGAACAGTACACAACCTCATATCTTTCAAGAATACCGATGGATGCTTCGTGTCTCCATTAGCAGCCATCTTCCTGTATATCTTGCAATGTCTTGCACTAACCGCAGTGGATTCGATCTGGAAACGCACATCAGCCACGGTTCGGCCAATGTAATGCTCATCAGCAGTCAAAAGGATATTTATACCCTGGTTCGCAAATTTTTATTAATGCTTTTAAAAATTAGTACAAACTCACAACGAATGCATCAAAACAACATAAAACAAAGTAAAAATATAGCCTCAAGAACGTCAATTATTTGATAAGCAATACATAAAACTTAGAAAATTTGTACAAAGGTCGGATTTTGAGCCCCAGTACAAAACAGTTTCAACAAAAACAACAAAACCCACGTTCGTTGCAGTCAGTAAATACAGCACATGAATTGAACAGAGAAAGAGAATAACGTAATTTACGAGGTGGTTACCTGGCTGCGTTTACGGGCCTGGTCGGAAATGGCGGTGAGGACGCCCCAGACTCCAGGATCGTAATTCTGGAGAGGCTGGGAGGCGATCTTGGACGCCACGGAGGTCATGAACTGCCTGGTGCATTGGTTGGCTTGTGGAGGTGTAGTGCTCACAGCGCCATTGGGTTTTGTTGGAGTGGGATTTGAGGGCACATCGCTTTCGCCTACGGCAGACATTGAAGGACGGAGAAGGAAAGCAATTAGCAGAGGTCTTTTTTGAAACCCTAATTATCAACAATTTGGGGAAGAAAGTGACACTGGTTGGACACTGACTGGGACAGTGAGTTGGCAGTTGGGATTTGGGTCTTCTTATGATTGGCAATACTCAATTTCTCACTGTGGTGGGGGGGTGGGGGGTGGGGGGTGAGGGACATTAGGTTTGGGAAAATTGTTGGAGAAGCCGCAGTATAATGCACCATGTCAGCAGCATACTTGTCAAAGTAATATTAAACGCCAAAAAGATCATGTGTTGGGTATTTTAGTCTTTTCGATAAGATCATGGTAACGAAGATACAAAAGTGATAAAGATCATACGATCTCGAGATCATAATAACGAAGGAACGAAAGTGATAGACAACCTTGATTGTGATTCTCATTGTAGAATCTATTATCTATTACGGTGCATTTGGATTAGGGATGGTAAAAATTTATGCGAGGGCGGGTCTTCGTCGGGTCTCCGATTCTAATGGGGGGTGATTTCAAGGACAAACGGGTATCGGATACGAAGATCCTTGAACTTGAAAAATTCTCGACGGATATGGAGAGGGGTATTGGCGTTCCCATCCCCGAACCCGACCCGAAAAAATATATGTTTGTATTTAAATAAATAAATATTTATATATAATATTTATGTTTAACCTTAAGTTAACATCCCTTTCCTAATTCTTCCTAATCTTCTTTGAAATTTCATATTTATGTGATTTTGAATAGTTGAGTTGAACTTTATAGTTAATTTGGATGTGTTAAATGATAATTTAATATGAAACTTAATGTTAAAATGTATCATAAATATTTTTTTTGAGAAAAAAATAGGGGATTCGGGGCCGGTATAGGGGATAGTCCCCGAAGGCAGAGGCGGATCCACTAAGGCGCAAGGAGGTGCAGCTGCACCTTCTTTCGTCGAAAAAACCATTGTAGGTGCTTCAAACTGCCCCTTTGCTGAACTGGTGTACAGATTACCTTATTTTCATTTTCAACATTTAAGTAAATGTCTTTGTCCTTTTACTTTAATTTATTTTTATATTACTCCATTTACTTAAGTTTACAATGTAAATAAGGAAGTACCCCCATTTGGATTCAAATAAAAATACTAGAAAATCAAATTCCTACCAAATCAAAATATGAAAAATCGGTTTTAGTGCAAAATACGATTTAGGCTAAAAATGATGGCTTATTAAGTCAATATATACTTCATACTAAAATCCCATAAAATCAAGTTTTCTTATTTGATGTGTAAGGAATAAAAGCCGCCAAAAATTATATTGAGAAAATGATTATTCTGAAAAACCATTTTTCATACTTAATCAATTTTGCACCTCCGCTAAAAAATTTCTGAGTCCGCCACTGCCCGAAGGGAACATGGACGGGGATTCCCCGAAACTTATTAAATGGGGATGGGTTCGGGGACAGGGGAGGGGATGGAGAGCGGGGACAGGGATGATATTGTCATACCCAGCCCCTACCCGACCCGTTGCCATCCCTTGTTTGGATGAGAGAAATAAACTTGGGATTATGAGAAAACTCATAATTTCTAAATTGACATGAATCAATTCCCTTGTTTTGATTAAAAAAACATAGATATTTAAAAATTCCACGTGGGAAAAAACATGGAATTTTGATATCATAAATCCCAAATTTAAATTCTATCTAAAAGTCGTCATTTCTAAAATCCCAAGAGTGATAGAGTTTTTAAAAAAGATAACTTTTCAAATAAATGTTAAATTCCGTGTTTTAAATCCGTCACCCAAACAAGAAACTTTACAAATACTAGAACATTAATTTCCGTCATTTTAAATTCCGTCATTTAAGAAATTCGTTGTACTTCTAAATTTCCTCAAGTTCCTCATCAAAACACAATGTTAGAGCATTTCCACCGCACCCCTCCAGAACAAAAGGGGACCTAGGCCCCTAAAACAGTTTCCAGCGATACAAAACAGTCCAGGCAAGGTGTGGGCTCCACCAAGCCCTAGCAGGCCCGAATGTAAGAACAGCCCGAGCTATTGCCTGAGGGCTATGACGTCAATGATGACATCAGCGACAAAATTTTTTAAAAAAAAAAACCAAAAATTTCAATATATATATATATATATATATATAAATGCCTAGCCATATTCTTCACTTCCCACACCAAAACTCTATACAAATTCCTCTTCTCATATCTCATGTGAATAATGTTTACCATTGGGTTGCCATGACAATTGGTGGGAAACCAACAAAAAAATTGCTAGGACAGACACTATTCATGTGAATAGTAACAACCATTGCCTCCCCTTGCCTTTTACCATGGCAAACAGGTGGAAATGCTCTTATGATACTAATTTCATTCCTTGTTGTCTTATCTTCTCTTCTTCTTTTCTTTTTTTTTCCTTTTTTTCCCGAAATTAGGTATGTTTCTTCAAGATAAACAAGATGTTTTTTTATGTAATTTTAAATACTAATACTTGTAATTGAAAATGAGTGAGAAAATAAGATCACTGAGTCGAAATATCAACACTTACGCAAATAATATTTTGAAACGATAAAACATGAACCAAAAACTTGTTCACGTATTTGCAACCCAGATAACAAATTATGCTCAGTATGAGCATGAAAGGTATAGAAACCCAAAAGCTCAGGCCAAAAAGAAACAAACACGCACTGAAAATACAAGTTTTGTTAATTTGAGTGATATTATCATGTCATCAAATAGCATTCCCTCCAGAACAATAAATCTAAAATTCCAGATCCAAAAGTCACATTACAAAGTGACCAGAATGGGCTATACATATTCTGCCGGTGATAACAGCACTCGCGAATCGCATACTACAACTCATTGCTAGCGTACAATCCTGAATACAAGACCTCCAAAAAAGGTCATGGCCACTAGTCAAACATTCCAGGTTACCCAGCCAGCGGGTTAGCATGAATGGTCACTCGATTGAGCCTGATCTCAGCAAGAGGTCGATCCCCAGGTCCAGTTGGAGTCTGCACAAAACCAGACACATTAGATAAAACCATTTTTAAACAAAGAACGCCAAAGAAAATGAACAACTTTAATCAAACATTGCCAAACCAACTCGATATTATCTCTGTGTAATAATATATAGTTCATCGATAGGGCTAAAGTCCTTTACCGGTCTGATCACGACCACTACTATTTCCATCAGACCAAATCATATTTCATTATATCTTTTCCATACATCAGGGAAAGACAATTGTAGTACAGAAAAATAGATTAACATCAGATGAAATGAATGAACCAATAGAGTATGCACATCCAGATATGTTGCAAATAAGCACAAATTATCATACATCATCAGGGAATAATTCACTTTATTGACATAAAGGGATACTTGGCTTAGTTAGCACAAAACCTTTTCCATGATATCAAGAACTTCAAACCCATGGATCACTTTGCCAAACACAGTGTACAATCCATTTAGATGAGGCTGCTTCGCATAATTAATGAAGAACTGACTTCCATTTGTATTTGGACCACTATTTGCCATTGATAGCATTCCCCTAGCATTGTGCTGCAAAAGAAAAAGGGGGGGAAATTGTAGCAATTTAGACATGAAAATAATACTCAATACAGAAAACTACCAAACCTTCTAGTATACATGATATAATAAGATCTATGCTTGGGAAATAACATAACAAAACCGAGCTAACCCAGCAAGCTCAAGCTTTAAAATATGTTACCGGCACAGAGCAAGATCATCATTACCTTTAGAGACTCTCTTATCTCATCATTGAACTTCTTGCCCCAAATACTAGTTCCACCCTTGCCTGTACCTGTTGGGTCTCCACCTTGTATCATAAACCCTTTGATATTTCTATGAAATATGGTTCCATCATAATAACCGCTGGCACATAGTGCCAAAAAATTCTGTAGTGAAATTAAACATGAGAATGAGTGACAAAACTATCGCCATGAACAAAACATCAGTACTAATAATCTCAGTTGACTCGACAATTTACTGCACTGAGAACAGAGAATCGGACAGGTCTTGCATGGAATGGTTGAAATAGCTTAACTGACTGAAAAAATAGTGAGGATTTTTGACAAAGGATAATGTTTGAATCAAACAAAATAGAATTCCCAACAAATTTAACAAAGAATTTCAGTCGTAAGTAATTTCTATGGTAGCTGTCCCAAGCGTCACCTAATAATTACAATCAAAGAAGGCGCAGAAAGAATTTTATCGGGAAACAAACAAACAGACAGACACAGAGAGAGAGAGAGAGAGAGAGAGAGAGAGAGAGAGAGAGAGAATCTTCTGGTAACTGAGTTTACTGACCTCGGCGGTTTTGGGGACCTCGTCGCAAAAAATCTCGCATTTGATGTCGCCCAGATTTGTGTGTAGAGTGACTGACTGAAACACCCACAAAATCAAATAACAGAAAGAAAAGGATCAAATCGAAGAAGGTGAGCTGCTTCAAAGTTGAAATTTTATGGAAGCAAAAGTGTTCGACGAAATTACAGAGAGAAGTACTAACCATTTGCGTAAGACGAGTTTGTGCTGCTCGGGCTTCACAATTTTAGTAGAGCTTTCGCGCTATGGGCAGGTCTGGTCTGTTACTCAGTCAGTGCGCTCGAGGGCTTTATTTATATCTGCCGAAGGGGTTGCCGTATCGGTTGTACCTTACTTTTAAGCATCAAGGGGTTGTACATATTGATTCTCATGAGACTTTTATCAGAAAAAAAAAAAAACAACAAAGTAAATAAAACTCATTTGTTTTTTCTTTTTAATTTTACCTCAACTTGTACACATAGAAATGATGGTCATTAAATTTTCATTCTACTTCCGCGCCCCCCCCCCCCCTTTTCAAAAAAAAGGAGATTCACTATTATACTCAATATAGAAGTTCAAATTATAAAAAAAAACTCATATGAAATGAACTTTAAAAACACACTTAAAGCTCATTTACAACATAACAAAAAAATACTTTTAACTTCTTTTAAATTAAAAAACTACCATTGATTTTTTAAAACAAACCCAACTCCAAAATTGACAGTTTCAAAAAAATTGTTAAAGAAAGCTTAAATTCACATTAAAACATTCGTATTTTTTTTTTAAATAAAATTTTCAGGAGCAGCTGCTAATTAATAAATTTTGGTTACAAATGAATGCAAAGAAGGTATCACAATGTCTTACTAAAAACAAACGACTATGCGGGTTAAACAAGTTGGTTAGGATAGTGTGTCCATTCTTTTTATATCTAAGTTTGATTATTCACTTTCGCAATTTAAAGCAGTTTAGACAACAGCTTGGAATGATACAACTTTCTATATCTAAACTAACCTGCGAGTTGATTAGCAATTTGAAAGTTGGACAAAAGGCTTGTGTGAATTCAAGCATCCCCATTTAACAAACAGAAATTCGAAATTTAAATAAAAGCAATATACAAACATAACGAACAATGTTAATATAAACTAATGCAACTAGAAGGTACTTCTCTTCTCTTTTTAAAAGTTTGAAGCGTGTGCGCTAGTTTTGGAGGGAATCGAATTCGGCCTAGCAAATGTTGCATATCTAGGGGTTTTGTTCATTGCGCTCAGGTGTCAATTTTGATCTTATGGAAATTCTGGGTTGGGTTTGAATTATCTGTTAAGAGTAGCCAATATACTCTGTGAATGGACCGTTTTGAGACTTTCTTTTCTTGGACACGAAACAAGGATTACAAGCCATGGATGCCCAATATCGTTGAGAAAGGAAGATTGTTATTTTGTCATAAAAAGTTCTTTAGATTAAAAGGAAAAACTACAAAATAGAATTCAATTAATTTTCTTTTTATAAGTTTTTTTGATACAAACAAAAATTTAAATTACTCTAAATTAATATAATCTACAAGAAGGGAGTTCGAACTTGGATGCAAGAGGACAGACTCACTACCTTGGTCAACTGACCTAACCCACATCTGTTTCTTTTTAAAAGTTAATTTTACAAAATCCAATATTTTCTAGGTAAGAAAAATGTAATTTGTAATTCACAAGATGTCAAATTTATTGACCTAAAATCCAGTCAGTAATTTTGATGTCAAGAAAAAATCATGCATGAAATGAAGAAATTCTTCAATATGGCCATTACACCGCTACATGGTATTACTAATTCACTTGTGTTACAACAAATGTAATTATTTATTAATACTATAACCACAACTATATTATAACACATGAATTAGTAACAGCATGTAACACATTAGGCCACCGTCAAGTTAATGAAGCAGCTAATCGCACTGCTGCTATATATTTCTTTTTTCTCTGCAAGTAAATCGTGTCCCACTGAAAAAATATCCCAAAAAGAAATTCATTCACACCAGCTGAAATCTTTCAAAAATAACCCTTGGTTGTTACAAAAGCAACTGTTAAGCTGTTTGCTTTTAAATCGTTGAAAGGCTTCAATTACTTCACTATTGTAGAATGACAGAACAAAGATGATACAGAAGAACCGAGCGGAATGCTTTGCAAATGTGATAACAAGAAGAAAGTAAAGACAGACAAGCAGTCTTTTAAGTTATCCATCTTCAAGAATCTCTCTGTGCACATGCATGCATGATGTGCTGCAGTATTTGTAATTATACCTATGAAAAGGGACTTTACCAGCCAGTGATACATTACAACAGGAGCAGTTAATTTCGCCAGCTACCCCACTTTTGGGTTGTGCGGTGCTCAGTGCAGTGGCAGTGCTGTTGCCTTGAGCACTAAGAGCTTCAGCTGCTGCTCTTCTCCTCTCGGCAGCAGCTGCCCTTTTCTCCCTCTCAGCTGCCTGTGCCCTTTTTAGTTCCTCCTGATTTGGAATCAAAAAGGGGGAAAGAATGCACACTTTAATCAAGATGAACGAAGAGTGGAAAGTAAAGTAAGAAGCTATTGCGAACATGAGCCAGCCTAGTTTCAAAGGCTTAATATAAGCAGACATCGAAAATCTAACTAACCTCTTTAGAGATCTGTGATCCAGAGCTAGATTGAGGCTTTCCCTTAAGAATAGAAGATGTAGAGGGTCCTTGGTTTCGTAAATCCGTCAAAGCATTTTGGGAGACAGCAGCCAGAGCCTGCATATTTACATCACGATGATGTAGAAAGATTGAACTAAGAAGATATAGATGGAGGAAAAATAGGAATTCTATACACGGCTGACACAATGATGTCAATTGTTCCTTTTGAATTACAATCAACAAGACCTTTCTCACAACTCCGCAAAGAAATCCTCACATAAATTATTTCAAAATTTTACTCTACTTTTCATTTTTTAGAAGACAACAGAAAAAGAGCCAAAATAGAAAATGAAATTAGCAATTCTCTCTTTCCAGTGCCACCAATCGACCAATGCTGGGGGAGGTGTGAATCAACGGATGCAACCTACAAATCAATTGCATTGAATCACTGCATGAAGGCTATGGACAACCAATGCAAGTGCATCAATCACACCGTTAAAAATGGCATTCTAAAAGATTCTTCAGAAAAACTAGAATCAAAACCAAGTCACCTAGAAAAAGAAGATAATTCCACCAATACATCTTGAGGAACAGAAAAAGGACCAAATATAAGCAAAATATGCACCTGAGCTTTCTTTTCTTTTTCTTTTCGTAATTTCTTCAATTCTTTTGCCCTTGCCTTCTTTTTGGCATCTTTTTCAGCCTGAACAACCAAAAATGAAAGCAGATCGTATTCATTCATTGTCAAGTATCAATGCATAACAAAACACAATTTGAAAGAGGCCTAAAAGATAAGGTTTTAAATGGTGAAATGTGCAGGCACTGCCCCAAGAAAGTATTGGTTGTGTTCCAATTACAATAAATGACAACCATAAATATCCAAACTCTTAAATCTCAGTATGAGCTGCAGGATTATAGTTAAAATGCCTGCAATTATGATCTTTCTCATTTTCTTCGCACTAAAATAGAGTATTCTCAAAACCAGACCAGGTCGACCAATTGAACAGGTTAATTGAGGAATGGCCAATATGATTGACCCATAAGATCCGCATTATTAAATTTTCCAAAATCAGTGGCAAAATCAGAAGGTTGGAGGATTTCTTTTATAATAATTTCATGTTTGATTTTTTAGGGGTAAAATTAGAGGAAAAAATATTGGGGTGGGGGGGTAGAGAGAGGCTAAGTGGGGGAATTTTTGGGTTTAAATAGTCACCCCAGATATTTAAACTCCTGAACACAAATGTGTTTTTTGTCCTATTTCACATGAGTTGGCCAATGCATCAAACCATCCACAGAAACCAGGTGAAGTTCTGCAAACACTTACCTGCTTAGCAGCTTGAGATTCCTCCATCTCTTTTGTCAATGCACTAGGTACCTTAGCAGCATGCCAATCCCACTTATCAGGGTTTGAGGCCATGAACCGTCTAAATGTATTTCTGACCTCCTTTTCACTTGCCAGCATGTATGGAGTCTGTCCCCTTTCATCTTTGATGCAAGGATCCAGACCCTGTTCCAATAGTTCCAACACTTTATGAGTATCTCCAGACTCTGCTGCTTCATGCAAAGGTGTTGATGAACATATTTCCTCACCATCACTGTCACTTGATATAGGAAGTTCGACGGACTTCCCATAATTTGGGAAAGCTTCATTTTTTTCCGTACAATCAAAACTGTCAACAATGTCGACTTTTTCCATTCTTGGTATGATGTTGCGGTCAATACCTGAACTATATGGTGGGTCCTCTTTGGAACTTGAAAGAGCTTCATTCACATCTAGTTCGTAACCAACTTGGGTCAATTGCTCATATATACGCCAAGCTTCCTTATAAGTAGGTCTCCGAACAGTCATTGGAATATTTCGAACAAGACAATGCTGATGACTAAAAATTGGTTTCTCTCCATTAAAAAGCAGTTGATGATTGCTAGAAGGAGCAGAAACAAAAACGCAAGATGAAGCATCAAAATACGGCTTCCAAGCAGCAAGTAGCTCTTGAATTTCCTAGAATGAAAGACTTATAAATCAGTCAACTTTTACAAGATTCACTAGAATATCCATCATAAAGGAGTGGCAATCTATTTTCACGTATGGTTGTCACCAAATCAATTAGAAATGTCACCGAATCAATTAGAGATGTCACCAAGTCAAATACCTTTTTCAAAGCAAGTTCATTATGACGTCGAAGAGAAGCACCGGCAGAATGTGCAGCCCTTCCACTTGCATCTTTCGATGACTGTTTTTTTCCAGCTTTGGCCCTTACAACATATCTGCACCACAAAATAAAGAATTCTGAATATCATAAATACAAAAAGAAAAATTATAAAGAAATGTAAATACAAATAATAAGCCAACCTGTGGAAGGTCTTGTGAGCCACAATCAAGTTACCATCAAAAACACAACCAGCAAAATGCCCACCACTTGCAAGCAACACAATTCTAAGATGGGTCTTATCTCTAGGCTCATGAACCAACGTTTTCAATCTCTCTATCACTTCCTCACATGACAAAGTACTTTCAGGTCCAGACTCATTTGTAATTAAACACTTCGAAACAGAAACTCGCTCACCCGTCTTAAGGTAGATAAATAACTTCTGTTGCCTAATACTTGCACTTGCCCTAGAAAACTTCAAAGAGCCAAATCCCTTTTCAGGCTCATCTTCCTCCGACCCCGATATACTCGAGACATCATAGTCTTTAAAAGAATCAGATGTTAATTCATCAAAGTCCTCCTCCTTCACAATACTCTTCCCAGCAACACTTAGCTTCACCTATCATCATATATAACGAAATAATTACTACATGCCCCAAAACACGCACGCATACACATTACAGCTGAGGAATTAGTTCACTTAGTGAGTAACAAAAAGATCGAAAAAAAAAGTTCAATAACTCTACTCATCCCACACATCAAACCGCTGATTAGCAATTTGAAAGTTGGACAGTAACGCTGTAAGTTCGAGCATTCCCATTTAACAAACAAAAATGTGATAAGAAATTCAAAATTTAAGCAAAAGAAATATAAGCATATCCAAAATGCTAACAAAACAATGTATCAAAGAACTTCGCTTTTTCCTCATTTACAAATGTTCATTGCATAAACCAAAGTGAGCCTCCAACAAAAATAATAACTAAATAAATAAACAATTCGAGAATAAGAAAGTAAAATTGAACGATTAATTTACGTTGAATCGGTGAATATCGGACTTGAAGTGCGCGCGCTGGTCTTCGAGGGAATCGAACTCGGCTTTGCAAGTGTTGCAGGTCCACCGCGGTGCTCCGACGGCGTTTTGGGAGCGGATTTCTTCATTCCGCTCAGGCTCGGAGTCGTCTAGGGTTTCGACGGCGGAGTTGTAGGTAGGGGTCTCGGAGGTTGAAACAGTAGAGAGGCTGGAAGATTGAAGGAGCTCGCAGGAGTCGAAGAAGTTGGCGGGGACGTCGAAAATGGAACGGGGTCGTTTCACTTGTGTTTTGGCCGTCGCGTGAGTTGCTGTGGTTGTGGCGGTGCGAGGAGGCTCGGCCGCCATCCCAGCAGATTGGGTTGCGCCTTTCTTGTTTACGGCTATCTATTGTTTGTATGTGAAGTGTGCGTATCATCCGAGACGGCACCGCTTTAACTTCAACCTTGGCGATTCTTTTCTGCAAGTGATGTTGTCACTAAAAGAGAAAATGTAACCGATCAATTAAGTTAGGCTTATTTACTGTTTCTCCCCTAAGCTTATTTACTGTTTTACTCCCGAAACACAGAAACTCGATCTCATCTTATCTTTTTAAACTGAAATTTTAAATTAACCCCCATAATTTCTAAAAATTGTTGAAATTTTCTCACTTTATCATTTCCATCCATAAAACCATTAAGGGCTCGTTTGGTACACAGGCTTGGCTTGGACTGGCTTGGACTCAATTTAGTACCATGTTTGTTTCATTTAATTCTAGTCTTAGATGGGATTGCTAATACCGGGCCCACCAAAAACACCTCATTAGGAGGGGACTACTAAGCCCATGTAGAAAGGGATGATTAACTAGTTTTATGTTCACCAATGTATAAGATGCATATATTATATTGTAATACTAATAGCATATATTATATTGTAATACTAATAACATATATTACTATTATTATTATTATTATTATTACATACACATATACTATAATGTACATATATACATGTATATACACATATACATGTATATATATATAAACACATATATACATATAATATATATATATATATAAATACATATAGATATATACACATATATTATTATTATAATATACTCATATACACATACATATTAATATTATAATAATAACATACATGTATACATGTATATATGTAATATATATTATATTATATATTAATGTACATATATACACGTATATACATATATATAAAAACACATATATACATATATAATATATAAATACATATAGATATATACATGTATATTGTTATTACAATATGCTCATATACACATATATATTAATATTATAATAATAGCATACATGTATATATATATATATATGTACATATATGTGTATATATATTATACCCATGTATGTATTATAATATACATATACACATGTATATACACGTATACATTATATATTTATACTATATGTATATATATATGATAATATACATATATACATGTATATACATGTATATTATTATTATAACATACCCATATATATTATCTATTATAATATACATATATATATATGTATATATGTATTATAGCCATGTATATATTATAATATATAGATACACCTATATACACATATATTATATACATGTATATACGTATATATATATATATGTATATTATAATATATAATATATATACATATATTATACATATATTATATATACATATGTATATATACATACATATATAATATACATATATACACGTATATACATGTATATTATTATTATTATTATTATTATTATAACATACTCATATATATTATATATTATAATATACATACATATATATAAATATATGTATATGTATTATACCCATGTATATTCTAATATACATATATACACCTATATACACTTATATATATACATGTATATAAGTATATTATAATAATATTATATATATATAAGGTTTATATGTAAGAACCCAAAACAAAATATCTAAAAAGAAAGAAAATATATAAAAAGTAAAGAAAATATCTTTTAGCGAAAAGACAATTTTGCCCTTGCATTATTTAATAGGGGAAAAGTTGACTTTTTGATCGGGAAAGAATTTGGTAATTTCGATTACGCCGTTGCGTAGAGCACGGCGAAAGAGTCCGTAGACACGGAGTAGACCCGAATCGGAGTTGTAACGAAGGAGTTATAGTCAAAAGAGTCTCAGTGGCAGAACCGTAAATATTTCGAAGTTCAGTTTTTATAAACCCAGCTGCACTCTCTCGAACCATCTCGACCAGCCGACTTTAGACAGCGATTTCTCCCAACTCAGGCCACCGTTTCAGGCGATACCGGTTCCAAACGAACCACCTCACTTCCCTCTATCAGCCCTGCCCCTCCTCAGCCTCCATCCGCCACTGTAGTATCCGGAAACTGCCACGAAACAGGCCGGGTCCGACAGTTTTTCCGAAAATTTGTGGGAGCTCGTTCTCCTTCGTTTCTCAACCAAATCGATCGAGTAAGGTATGGTTTCTCAGATATTTTTCGTGTTCTAGATGATGGGTATATGAGCTTCGATCGATTTTAGCGTTAAGGGGTTAAATTTTCGACTTGAAGTTTGGCCGAAACTTCGGCCCTTCGAAACTACCATTTCCGGTCACTTTTTGGGGGTAGTCCAAGAACAAAAGTGACTCCAAATGGGGTGTTTTACCTAGGGTAGGAGTTTGGAGTCTCGGTTCCACGATTTTTTCGGCACACCCGAATCGCTTTGGACACCCGATCTGCCCCGCGCGTGTGGCAGCGCGTGGGTCAGGGTGGTGGCATGGTTCTGGCCAGTTTTGAGGTCCTCGTGTCGTCACGAGTACGTGGGATTTCGCGGATCTCAATTCGGAGTCCGTTTGAGCCCCGAACGGATTTTCCATATCGCGCGATCCGTGGGTGCAGTGTCGTGTGATCGTTGGATTGCGCTGAATTTTGGATAGGTCGGTCTACGTGACTTCAGGATCGCGTAGGATTTGACGGATTGCGAATCGGAGTCCCGGATACTCCGGAATCGCGAACCCTGGGGCTAGGGTTAGGGTTTTAAGCGATAACGCGATTTTGGCCAATCCGACCGTCCGTTTCGGGCCAAATTCGCAGAACATGGTTCCCGTCCTATGAGAAATCTTCAGGGAAGTCCAGATTGGCCATCGGAGATCGTGGACCCCACGGGTCCCAGGTCGGCCGATCTGACAGTTATCGCTTAGCTGAGTATCGGACCTCCCAAAAACTAGTCCAACTGTCCGAAAAGGCTAATGTGGGCATAGAAATATTTTGAATTGAAAAGCACGTATTTCTAGGAGCCGGGGGCAGGGTGTTTAGTTGAAATTCGTTTTATTTCAGCAGTTTATTAATTTAATCTTTCGGGATAATCAGGCACCAGGAGCTCGGCAGAAGTGCAAAAGAGATCTTCGAGGGGTCGAAGTAGCTCGGACCATTTGTGAGTGGACCTTCTTTCATAAAACAGATTTCATGAATGATTGATGTGCTTTTATATAAATAAATTTTATAAATGAGTTTATATTGATTTTATATAAATAAGTTTTTAGAAATGAATTTATTTGAATAAGTTTCTTTATTTGATCTTGAGTAAGTTTTATTACGGTTCTGAACTTGATCAGTACAGTAACAGTTTTATAAATATGTGCTGCTTATTTAAAAGTCATAGAAACAGAGTTTGAGGTTGAAATCAGATGAGACAGCAGCACAATTTGAGATTTCAGTTTTAATCGGATTTTCTAAAGGAATCTATTTTAAAACCACCTTGTACCCATTTTCTTTATGGTGATTACCCAGAGTCGGACCGATGTCTACGGACATCCAGTCTGATTATAGTTCAGTCAGTGCACTTGACTTTGCCTCACGAGTTTCGGGGACGCTCGGACCGTGAGTGCCAGGATTTGCGGCTCGGCAGACTTGGTGTCCCGAGACCTGCAGGATTGCGGCTCGGCTGACTTTATGTCCCCGAGACCTGCCAGGATTGCGGATCAGGCTGACTACGGTCCCCTGCATCCTGCCAGAGCGACTCGAGTTGACTTGGTGTCATCGAGGAATCTGCCGGCGGGACAGGCTGATCATAGTCCCCTGATTTCGCCAGTTTGCGGCTCGGGTAAGTCTGTGTGACGCCCGAGACCTGCCAGGGAATTGACGGAAATGACAGGGGTACATACTGGTGGTATTTTCAAAGGATTCTGAGTTTCTTTATTAAATGTTGATTTTCAGCCATTATAAATCAGTTTTTCTGATTTTTTTTGGACATAGATCCCTTTATATTTATTCAGTTATGAAAGATCTGAGTACAGAGTTTTTATACGTGTGGGATTTCAGTATTTTTATGAAAGCTTTGAATTCAGTGGTTTGTATGAAACTTTCAAGTTTGAATATGACTGATATAGAATGCCTTGAATTGGCTACGCGTGATATAATAAGTAAGTATTCAGTTTTATTTAGCTAATTTCTTTTTTACAATGGGGGATATTATGTTTATGAGAATTGTTTTGAAGAACATTATTGTTGCTTTGGTCCACTCACATTTTCAACCTGTTTTTCGCCCCCAGGCCGTAGAAGGACGCGGGATCCACCACCGGGCCAATCATAGTTTCCGCGCCAAGGTAAAGTTTTGCAGAATCCTTGCAACCTTGAAAACCCTAGAAAATGCTCTGATATCATGTTGAACATAAGGAACTGAGGTTGGAATCTTTTGTTGACTTAGTCTGGCTGTTGGTAGGGTTTCTGAGATTGTTTGACAGGTGAAAAGTTTTGGGGTTGGTCAAAATACAGGGGAGACTCTGCCGAATTTTCGGCAAAAGTCTAAGGAAAATTTAAAGAAAAATTGAAGTAAGAAGGGTAAAAAGGTCATTTGTGCCCGACATTCGCCAGGTGTCGGACACGCACAGGACTTGGCTCGAATTCCAAAGTGGAAATTGGGTCGGGTCTATATATATTATATGTATGTATATATATTATATATATTATAAAATGCATATATACATATATATAGATATTTTTGAAAAAATAAAAAAAATTCTAGTCCTAGTCCAAGCATACACCAAACGCAGGATAAGTATTATCCAACTTAGACCAAGCCAAGCCAAGCCAAGCCAGTCCCTAAGCATAGTCCATGCTAAGACAGTCCTGTGTACCAAACGAGCCACATGTGGTATAGGCATTGTAGTAATTTTAGCTATCTTATCTCTTATATATGCCTCTCTCTCTCTCTCTCTCTCTCTCTCTCTCTCTCTCTGCCAAAATAGAATATGGGGAGTATCTATTGAGGATTTTAAAAAAAAATTTGAGTGGTGGTGGTGGTTTGGGTGTGTTGAGTAATTCCATGGAGGGTTAGGTCTGGAGTGGGGGTTGGGTTTGGTGAGGAGAGAGGAGAGAAGAGAGAGGCAGAGGGACAGAGGGAGAAATAGAAGAGATAAGATAATAAGGAGCTAAAATTACTAGAATGTCCATGTCACGTCATCACATTTAACAGTTTTGTTAATGAAAATGGACGAAAGTGGTAAAGTGAGAAAATTTCAGCAATTTTTATAGATTCATTGGGTTAAATGAGAAAATTTCAGTTTGAGGGGGTAAGGTGAGACCAAGTGTTTGTTCCAATGGTGAAACAGTAAATAAGCCATCAAATTATTTAGGGATTTTTGTAGAAATGTCACCTGAACTTATATCTCAGTTTCAATTTGTCACTTTAAAGAAAAATTTAAGAGAAATGTCACCTTAAATTTTCAAAATCCATGATTTGTCATCTCACTTTAACACCATCTAATTTTCCATCCATTTTAAAGGATATTTTAGTCTTTCCATTTTCAAGGGTATTTTAAAAATAAAAAAATTGTATTTAAAAAAAATCTCACCGGCCCTCAGCCTACCCAAACCGAATCCACCTTTTTCTTCTTCTTTTTTATTTTTGTTATTTTTCCATTTGCATACTGAAAATTTGTAGAGAGAGAGAGAGAGATAATTTTCCATCCATTTTAAAGGATATTTTAGTCTTTCCATTTTCAAGGGTATTTTAAAAATAAAAAAATTGTATTTAAAAAAAATCTCACCGGCCCTCAGCCTACCCAAACCGAATCCACCTTTTTCTTCTTCTTTTTTATTTTTGTTATTTTTCCATTTGCATACTGAAAATTTGTAGAGAGAGAGAGAGAGAGAGAGAGAGAGAGAGAGAGAGAGAGATGGGAAGGGAGGAGGTCTCATGTGCGATGTGTTTTGGGGGCAGGTTGGGTGGGGGTGAGGGAGAAAGGGAGAGAGATGTCTCTTTTTTCTCTCTTTTTCTCCTTGAAAATAGAAAGACTAAAATACTCTTAAAATGGATGGAAAATTGGATTGTGTTAAAGTCATATGGAAAATCATGGATTTTGAAATTTTAAGGTGATATTTCTCTTAAATTTTTCTTTAAATAACAAATTGAAACTAAGGTATAAGTTTATGTAACATTTCTACAAAAATTCCAATTATTTATGTACAGATGGGTGAAAAAGTTATCAATGTAGCTCAATTGGTAAGAGTATTTACTCATCCAGGTCTAGGTTTGATTTCTACCTCCTCCAATACGACTTGTCTAAAAAATAAATGTAGTTTGAATTGAATTGGATCATATCTTAACTTGTTCGGCATATTAGATTTTGATTTGGTTCAGTCTAATTGAAAATCGTCAAAATTGAATCAAACTGTCTAAGTAAATGTTCTTAACTTGATCATTCCTGCCAACGATGTATAACCTAGTAGAAAAGAGCATTGACTTGTAGACAAGAAGTTTCAAGTTCAAACCCCCATGATATCATTTGTGCGTGCGAGATAGAAATCTCCCTCCCCTCTAGTTTAAATTATCGGTTATACTTAAAAAAAATACTTGATCATTTCTTATTAATTATCACCATTTACTATTATATTTTTTATCCCTTACATTGAGATTTTCTCACTAGATTGTTAGTTTGTCGTTTTAAATGGAATACTGAATGTCATTGGAATGTTATAGCTGTTGGAATGTTATAGCTTTCGAAATTAGAATGGCGATTTCAATTATGGTTTGGTTCCTAGACCTACAGGAGAAAATATAAGGACTTCGTGGGATTCCCATGCCTATCTCTTGGTTTTGTGCGGAGAGCTTTACCTCTTGACCTTTGTGTGTTGGTTATCTTTTTTCTATTTATTTTCATTAGAGACTATAGAGGCTCTTTATATCAGAAATGAGGCGTTATGGTTGTTCGGGTAGGAAAATGTTAGGCTTACCATATTTTTTATACCATATTGTGTACCACCTCTCTAATAGAGGTGAGCCTCATTGTATTGGTGAGCTCCACCTCTATTAAAGAGATGATATACAATGTTGTATAAAAATGTAGTAAGCTTAGCATTACCCTTTAGGGTATAATGCAAGAATTTAGATATCAAGAAGGCCCTACCTCTTGGTGGGCCTCTCTTGGCCCATGATTGGTGATGATTATGTTGTTCTTGGTCTACTTGCTTTCTTTCTTCTTTTTTTTGGTCATACGGTCTACTTGGTTTCAAATTCAATGTTTGATTTTTGAATTTGCTGGAACCCACTGTTAGGCTGCTTTCAATTTCAAATACATACGTCAAAGTATAGAAAATGTAGTGTTTGGAGTAACAACAAAGAGCTCAGGGTGTTCTCGGAATTTCGTTTTCCCTTCAATTGATCCAGAGTATTTTACTCATCCAGGTGTAGTGTTGTGCATAACCGTTCTAACTACCCTAATAAACGGAAAAGAGAATCGAATTTCGGCGAGCTCGAAAGCTCAACTGATCTAATCCACATATTTATTCACCCTACTTTTCCATGGCATAGGTTTTAAAGAAAACAGCCTGACCTTCAGTTTTGGAAGGAACGAACAAATACTTGGCCGAAAAATTAAATAAGTGAACGAATTTTACTGTAAATAAAGCGGTCTCTACAAATTTCGAATAGTATATTAAATTAATACACAGTGCCACGAGCACTGTGGACGCATGTTGGCTCACCGTCAGATACACCAATCCATGCGCTTGGATTTTTACAATCGTGAACATATCATCAAATCACCATATTAATAATAATAGACGCAACACACACGATTACTTCTCCCAGCACAACTGCTAAAATGCGCAGATACCCATAAATTAAAAATATCAATAAATAAAAACAAAATTAACAAATAAAAAGCCTCTATGGTCTCTAACCGGTAACAACGGAGTAAAATAATAACAATAAAACCTCAAACCACTACAAAGTAACAAAATAATTAAAAAGTTAAAAATAAAATAAAAAAATAAAAAAAGATAAAACAAAATAAATTAACAGACACGTGAAAATACCGTTCAGGACAAGACAACGGAGGAAATAACAGTGGCACAGACAGTGACCAGTACAGTCATCATCAATGCAGGTGAGGCCACGTGACCAGCTCCGTTACCCGATGTACTGTTCTCCGACTCAGCAGACGGAGCTTCAGACGGCGCTCCCTCCGGCGTCTCCAATGGCGGTGCAGGCGGTGAAGCGGCCAAAGGCGATGGCGCTTCAACGGTTGAGGGAGTCGGAGCGAGTACTGGCGCCGGCGAAGGGGCGGCGGATGGCTCTAGCCCCGGAGCCGGCGAGGGAGATTTTCCGAACAGCTCGAGTGGAAGAAGCACATTGTCGATGGTGAAGATGGCGAGGGGAGTCGCGTCGAGAACCGTGTCGGCCACTCGGGACGAGTCGACTCCGGTGTGAAGCGTGACCTGGTCGCCGGCTGTCGTCGTGGTCAGATCGAACTTCCCGGCTCCGTTCGTCGCCAGAGTGCTAATCGGAGACTTGGAGGTCTTCAATGTGCCGATCGGAGTGTAACCAGCAACGGCATGAAACTGTAAGATGGAGACCACCTCCGCATTGGTGAGCTTGCTCAGATCCGGCACGCCCTTCGCCTTAAACGCCTCGTCGTTGGGAGCGAAGATCGTCAAGCCTTTCTCGGCCGCCGATTGGTACGTCTTGATGACGCCGCTCGATATGATCAGTGACGCAAACGTCTTGGCGCCGGCTTTCTCGAGCAGCGCCGTTATGTTGACGTCGGAGGCGGAAGGAGCCGGCGCCGTCAAGATCCCCGGAGCGATGATCGGAGCGTTGATTTCCAAAATTGAGATGTTGTACGGAATCTGCTTGACAGATTTGGTGTAGCTGGAGTCCAGCTTGGAGCCGGGAGCCGCGGAGCCGAAGCCAACCTTGCCGCCTTGGAGGTCGGTGATGTTGACGAAGCCGAGATTTCCCGGGGCGTGGCCGGTGGTCTGGTAGAGGGTGGTGCTGAGGGTGGAGCCCTTGGAGATTTGGTGGAGCTTCGTGGGGTCGTAGTAGTCCAGGAGGACGTGTAGGCTGAGGGCATTCTTGACGACGGAGAGGGGATGTTTGGCTGCGAGGGCGGAGATGGCGGCGTTGTTCAGGACAAGGATAGTGATTGTTTGGCGGGTGTTGATCTCGTCAGCTAGCTTTGTTTGGGTCAAGAAGCTGTTATATTGGCTGTAGTCTGGGAAGGCGGAGAGAATTTCAGTAATGTTGTGGGCTGATGAGATTGTGGCGGTGAGGGCCAAGAGAGAGAGGAGGAAGAGAGCTCTGCTCAGTGAGGCCATTTTTGGTTTTGAGTGAGTGGGTGAGAGGGAGAGAGAGAGAGAGAGAGAGAGTTTTATGAGTTAAAAGAGATGGGTTTTGGGGAGTTAACTACGGTTAAGGGGGTTTTGGTTGGGTTTAACGGTGGTTAGGTTTAGGACGGGCCATGTGGAGGGAGGCAAAGTGCTTTTCTTCACAGCTGGAAATGGAAAGCATGGGTTTTGTGTTATGTGGCAGAGATGGGTTGCTTGGTGCTTCTTATATTCTGTTTCTTTTGGATGAAATTACTTGAATGTCCTTATCCTCTTGGTGGGTTTCCGTTGGGATAAGGATGATTTGTGATTATGTTGTGGGCTTGTAGCAACAAAAGGTAAAAGTGGACGAAGTGGACGTGATTATTATGGGAAATGGAATGATGGATGGAAATTGTCAAAATGTGTTCTTGGGTAACGGCTCTAAACCCCAGGTGATAAGTTGAGAAACCTTGGGTTTGGTCTCCTAGGTTGGGAGGGTTGGGGTTCTTCAACCAAAGGTCAATGCATGCTTCAGTTCGTGTTACTTTCGAACCTTGTATTGGGGATTTTCTTATGATTTGTGTGAGTGATTGTAAATCGTTAATATAACCGAATTACTTGTGTCACAATGCATCAATCACTTAGATAATATGAATTTCGCTCTTATAAAAAAAAATATATATGAATTTTGCTCGCCACAATATGTCAATTACGCACGACTATCTTTAGCATTTTACTTTTCTTGCTAGTGTTGTACTTGTAAAAAAAGGATGGTCCATATGCATGTTAGTGTGTTTGGTACCAACACTGCATTGTCTTATCATCGTTTTCCATATAAGTAAATTGCGTAATGTCAGTCCTCCATGTATGTATATAATGATTGTTCAAAGGCAAAGCATATTGTTTTGGACCAAAGCTTTTAGGGGTGCCCTAAATTATTAGTAAAGATTTGAGTCAGTGGCTAACCATAAACCCCCACCCATTTTTGATCCCCTTTACGTTTTGGTTCTGACTTGTGAGGCTGTCCTCCAAAACACAGCTGTAACTGCTTTCCAAATGGAAATCTTCAAATAAATGCAAGGCATTATATACGACCAACTTTTTTTAAAATATTTTTAAATGTTATTTATTTATCAATATATAACCAACTTTAATGGCGTGCCAAAAAAAAAAAAGTCCCTTGAAGAAACCCTACAATTAAGAAGTGAATTTCTTTTTCCTTGAAACGTTCGAGTTCAAGACAAATATATTGTGTTAAAAAGGGAAAGAAGAAAGGTAAAAGTGGAATACATTGTACAAAGTTTTGCCAAGCATTAGGTCTCCTTCAATTGGAAGCAAGAGCATGACTTTCTTATAGCAAATGAGACATTAAGTTCCTTTTCGTTTTCTTTTTCATATATACCTTAACAAAGTCATAACACCACCACATGGCAAGATAATAACGTATAAAAATAAGAATCTTTAACCACGTCATGACCTTCATACACATCGTCATACAATCAGGGTATTCTCGCATTTGGTAATGCTTAATGCCAACAAGTTTTCTCCCAACATTTATAAAAGAAGGCTGAATCCAATTTGTTATAGAATATTCCTCATTTTATGTGATACTTAATATGTGCCCAACATCGTTGAATTAATATATATATATATATATATATTATTGAACCAAATGTGAAAATGTAATGATGCAATATCAAAGATTGTGAATGAGAGTTTGGACAAATAGCAAATTTCCAATCACTGATTATGACATTATAATATGAACAAGATGTAAAATTCATTATCAACATTGAGAGAGCAAATTGAGAAGAGAAAAACCACTAGAAAAACGTTAGGAAGAAAGCATTCGAATTTCTTTGTGTACAAGTTTCGATTTGACAAGTTGTCTCAATCACAAGCATAAACAATAATGCGACAAGATCATATATTTTCCTCTTCTTATTCTTCTTCTAGGTTTTGACTTCCATATAACAAAGTTATTTAGTATTCTGCAAAAAAAATCTTGGCATTGTTTTCATATGCTTTGGTAAATTAAATAATTTTCGAAACACAGAGAGCAAAAGGAAGACAACCCCATATGGGAATTTAGTGCTACAAAATTACAAATAAAATCTCTATATATTCAATTTTGGACTTTAGAGTTGGGGGCCTACTATAGTTGTTGGTATGCAGAGGATATTGTCGGCAACAATTGCAGCAACCACATGCAAAAAGCAACAAAAATAAACAAATTAAAATAAATAAATAAATGGTCTAAAATGTGTGGCATTGCTTCCCATTTGGCTGCCATGTGACTCTGTGCCCCTCCATTAACAAATGAAGCACATATATGGCCCCCTAGCTGTTGGCCTCTAGTAATTTGTGGTGAACAATCAATGGCCAAATACTGAAATGGAATTTTGGCAATTAGGTTTAAAACTTAGAACAATGATAAAGAAGGTGTGTCGCTTCCAAATGGAGGGCTACTACCTGATGTTGTGCTCTGCAACCATGTCAATTCGAATATCCTATAGATTTGTAAGTTATATATGGTCCATATGGAATTTGTATCTTACATTTTTATTTATCGGGTTCTAATCTGCAACCACTGATATAGGAATTAAGGCTATTTTCCACCATATTAGAAGATATCAAATTTTAAACATATAAAAGACTTTAGCTTGACTTTTGTTTATTTATTTAAATATTTAGTTTATTTTATATTTTTAGAATTTTAACCACCAGAAGGATCATAATGGATTTGAGTAACGAGGCCATAATTGCTTAATCACAGATTCATTTATTTGGTTTTTGGGCAGTAGTGTTTTTTTTTTTTGTTTTTTCGTTTCATCGTGATTGTTTCAAACGCGAATCTTTTTAAGACCCAACTCTTGTTTGTTCTTGGCTGTCAGTGTCACGTTGGGTTTTGAATGTTTTAATCCTCTCCAATATATAATCTTATAGTGTTTTAGTAAAGCATATATTCTAATAAATAAATAAAGGAATGGATTTGAGCAATGCTCGTGGAATCTTGAGGAGGTTCGAGAATAGGCTTTGAATGACATGACATCATAGAGTATTAAACGTGTGAAAGTACTAAATTCTTTATACGGGTAATAACTCTGGAAAAGTAAAAAATTAAACTGAGACAATAGAGACTTGGGTAAGTTGCCAAGAAATAGTTCCGAGAAGAAAGAAAGAAGGCTTCATCTGCTCCAAGCCGCGCTAGAGCATAAGGAACTTTGTATCAGAAGCGGAATCAGTAGCACAATAAAAAAGAAGGAACCCCAAGAAGCCATTTTGACTCGTGGATCACAAAGATGGGCACCAAGCAATCTCTTGATTAGGGTTGAATATGGTTAATAGGGTGTACTTATTAAAATTATATTTGTTTCACAATTCCATATATCCTTTTTGGTCATTTTATATTAGGGTAAATCAGTAATTCAATAAATACTTTTGTAGTAGGGTGTACTCAGTTAATTTTAGGCTACAGAAACACACATAAAAACTGTTTTACAAACCTACATTATTATAGGGTTTAAATGACAGTGGCATGTCTGTCAATAATTTGAGCTTTATAACTAAAAAGATCAGAGAACACACAGTCTCCTAGATGTACCAAAATGACTGGAACATAAGGGCGCCACAAACCACCAGGCATTCCGATCAGTTCAAGTCTCAGCTGATCCAGCAGGTCCCATGTGACAAAAATGCCACCCCCCAAATTCAAGCAGATCTTCAAACCTCTCAATGACTTGCAGAGGAAATAATGAATTTTCTTTTTTACATTCTCTCTGGAATAGCTCATCATAGATCAAACCCCAATATAGCAAGAAGTAGCCACTCAGTCACTAGTAAAAAAAAACCCATTGCGCGACGAAAAACTATTCGTCGCTTAAAGTCACTTTGCACGACGAAACTCGAAACTTCGTCGCTCAAAGTCTTGCGCGATCAAATTTTGCGCGACGAGAAATAATTCGTCGCACAAAGTCACTTCGGGCAACAAACTTTTG
The DNA here is from genome assembly GCF_902201215.1 of Prunus dulcis. Taxonomy (NCBI): domain Eukaryota; kingdom Viridiplantae; phylum Streptophyta; class Magnoliopsida; order Rosales; family Rosaceae; genus Prunus; species Prunus dulcis. The sequence continues at coordinate 16,096,350 of NC_047651.1, forward strand.
CGCGACGACAATACATCGTCGCTCAAAGTCTTGCGTGACCAAATTTTGAGAGACGAAACAGTAAACTTCGTCGCGCAAAGTCCTTATAAAAATAAATAAAATTAAAAAATTATTTTTTAAAATCTTTGCATGACGTAATCCAAACATTTCGTTGCCTAAACCAATTTATTTTTGTTTTTTATTTTGTATGCATAACACTTAAGAAATTAAAAGGTATATATATTTATTAAGTAGCTTTAAATTTATTATTTTAGATCGGATCGGATTTTTGTTAGAAAAATATATTATTGTTGTTCGTATTGGGTTTTTGTTAGAAAATATATATTTTAAATTGACGATTGAATTAGTTCATTGTATTCATATAGGGTCAAGGAGTGTAGCTGTAAAAAATCATCAAAATTGAAGTTAAAATAACAGTTAAATCGTGATTTTTCATTATAACCGTCGAAAAGTTTTGTCCCATTACTTGATCTCAGAATGTTTATTTTTTTCGATTTTTGGCATATATGATCTCGAAGTATAAACAAACAAGTTTGACGGTTGGATCGTTGAAACTAGTTTTGTTGAATGCATATGCCATCAAAACAATATATTCACTAACAATTAAGAGTTTATTTATACTTTCGTTAAATATAACATAAGATTTTGTGGTATCCACTAGTGTAAATATTTTAAATTGAAGATCAAATTTAGGCATTGTATTCATATAGGGTCAAGGAGTGTAGCTGTAAAAAATCATCAAAATCGAAGTTAAAATAACCATAAATCATGATTTTTCATTTATAACCGTCGAAAAGTTTTGTCCCGTTACTTGATCTCTGAATGTTTATTTTTTTCGATTTTTGGCGTATATGATCTCGAAGTATAAACAAACAAGTTTGACGGTTGGATCGTTGAAACTAGTTTCGTAGAATGTGTATGCCATCAAAACAATATATTCACTTTATACTTTTGTTAAATCTAACATAAGATTTTGTGGTATCCACTAGTGTAAAATATTTTAAATTGAAGATCAAATTTAGTCATTGTATTCATATAGGGTCAAAGAGTGTAGCTGTAAAAAATCATCAAAATCGGAGTTAAAATAACCGTTAAATCATAATTTTTCATTTATAACCGTCGAAAAGTTTTGTCCCGTTACTTGATCTCTGAATGTTTATTTTTTCCGATTTAAGGGCGCATATGATCCCGAAGTATAAATAAACAAGTTTGACGGTTGGATCGTTGAAACTAGTTTCGTAGAATGCGTATGCCACCAAAACAATATATTCACTAAAAATTAAGAATTTATTTATACTTTCGTTAAATATAACATAAGATTTTGTGGTATCCACTAGTGTAAATATTTTAAATTGAAGATCAAATTCTGTCATTGTATTCATATAGGGTCCAGGAGTGTAGCTATAAAAAATCATCAAAATCGGAGTTAAAATAACCGTTAAATCATGATTTTTCATTTATAACCATCAAAAAGTTTTGTCCCGTTACTTGATCTATGAATGTTTCTTTTTTCCGATTTTTGGCGTATATGATCTCGACGTATAAACAAACAAGTTTGACGGTTGGATCGTTGAAACTAGTTTTGTAGAATGCATATGCCATCAAAACAATATATTCACTAACAATTAAGAGTTTATTTATACTTTCGTTAAATATAACATAAGATTTTGTGGTATCCACTAGTGTAAATATTTTAAATTGTAGATCAAATTCAGTCATTGTATTCATATAGGGTCAAGGAGTGTAACTGTAAAAAAATCATCAAAATCGGAGTTAAAATAACCGTTAAATAGTGATCTTTCATTTATAACCATCGAAAAGTTTTGTCTCGTTACTAGATCTTTGAATATTTGTTTTTGCGATTTTTGGGGTATAGGATCTTGAAGTACATTCAAACAAGTCTTACGGTTGGATCGTTGAATGGTGTGTGTGTATATATATATATATATATTAAGTAGCTTTAAATTTATTTATTTTGTACATATAACACTTAAGAAATTGAATAGTATATATATTTATTAAGTAGCTTTCACCTTAATTATATTTTAAATCATAACATAAATTTTTTTAAATTTTTTATTATTCATAACAATTATTTTTATAAATATTGTGCTACGAACCAATTTTTCGTCTCTCAAAAGTTTGCTCGACCAACAGTTCATCGTGCAAAACTCAAAAAATTTGGGTGAGTACCGAAAATGGGAAGCGGGTTTTTAAAATTAAAAAATAACTTTAGACTTTGCGCGACCAATATTTTTTGTCGCTCAAAACTTTGCGCGACTATTTTTTGTCGCTCAAAACTTTGCGCGACCAATATTTTTCGTCACTCAAAAATTTGGGCAGGTATCAAAAATGGGACGCGGGAATTTTTTTATATAATTTTTTTAGACTTTGAGCGACCAATATGTATTTTTTGTCCCCCAAAAATTTAAAAATTTTGGCGGGTACCAAAAATGGGATGCTGGAATTTTATTTTATTTTATAAATTTTTTTTAGACTTTGCCCGACCAATATTCCTATATTTGTTGCGCAAAACTTTGCACGACCAATATGTTTCGTCTCGCAAAAGTTTGCGCGACCAATATTCCAATATTTTTTGTCACGCAAAACTTTGCGCGACCAACAATATTTTTCGTCGCGCAAAGTTATACGATTTTTAAAACCGAAATAACTCCTCCACCATTTTCTCAATGTCTTTCTCTACTCTTACCTCTCCTCTCTCTTTCCCTCTCCCCAAATCCCACCCTTTCTCTCTCACTCACTCCTCTCACTTAATCTCTCATCTCCCTCTTCACTATCTCTCACTCTCACTCACTCTCTCGTCTATCTTTTCACTATCTCTCACTCTCTCATCTCTCTATCACTATCTTATCTAATTCTCTCACACTCACTTCTCCCTCTCATTCTCACTCACTTTCAATCTTGCCAAAAGGTATATTCTCTCCAAATTTTAAATTTTTTTCATTAATATGTGGTTTTAGAGTTAGTTTTGAGTTTGTGTGGGGTTTGGTGTTGAGTAAAGGGGAGAGATTGGAGTTTGGGTTGGATTTGTGGTATAACAATTTTAGGGGAGATTATGCCTTCTTTTTTTTTTTTTTGGTTGTTATTTGATCATATTTATTTTTTTGTAGGTAATCATTGAGGCTTTGATGGCTAAAGTTGAGGATTAGGAAGCTATCAAAACATATCATCCGCCACTACCACCACAATATGCTTGTATTAGGATTTTATTATTGTACTTTGTTAATTTATGTGTACATTTTGAATATTATATACATATTTTTTGGATAATTTGATCACTATTTTTCATATGTAATTTTATTTTGAATATGTCAATTTAAATTAAAGTAATTAAAAAAATCTTACAATTAAATTAAATTTAAAAAGTAAAAATTCAAAAAAATTAAGAATTAAATTAATATAAATTTAAATTAAAGTGATTTAAAAAAAATCATACAATTAAATTAAATTTAAAAAGTAAAAATTCGAAAAAATTAACATTAAAGAAATAATAAAACAAAAAGTCAAAAATCTTGCACGACAAAATATTTCGTAGCGCAAACTATTAAATTAGTTTATTTTAATTAAAAAAATTTTAAACACAAAAAAATTTCATCGCACAAAACTCTAAAAATTTGGGCGGGTACCAAAAATGGGACGCGGGAATTTTTTATGTTTTATAAATTTTTTTAAGACTTTGCGCGACCAATGTTTTTTGTTGCGCAAAACTTTGCTCGACCAATGTGTTTCGTTGCGCAAAACTTTGCTCGACAAATATTTTTCGTCGCGCAAACCTTTGCGCAACCAATGTTTTTCGTCACGCAAATCTTTGCGCGACCAATATATTTTCGTCACGCAAAGTAACTTTGAGCGACCAATGAAAAAACTTGGTCGTGCAAAGTCTTTTTTCACGATCTTTGCGCGATGGATTCTGCGCGACGAAGCTTCTGTCGTGCTGAAATTTGTGCGACTACGATGTATTTTGTGCGACGAAGAGTGTAGTAGTGAGTCATTCCATAAACCACAGCCCATTGCCATATGAAACTTGGGTTCTTCGTTGTATCATTTGCCGGACTCCGATTTCTTGAACTTCCCTTAATTCCAAATCGTACGAAATTAACTGCCACCGCAGGAAAGAAAAAAAAACAAAAAAACAAAAAAAACATGCATGTAAAGGGCATCTATTAAGAAAATCACTTCAAGCTAAATTGGCCTAGAAAACAATCAGAAGGATTTGAAAATAATATATGGCATTTACCTTTCATTTCTTCAAGAATCTGTTTACTACTAGAAGCCACAATTATGTGTGAAATGAAATTCAGCCACTTTGCAGACTGAAGGAAACAAGTCATCAAAAGTTGCATACCCCTGCATCCAACTAACCATTACTCTCACAAAACTCTAGATGTACATTTATTTAGAGGATATCCCTGTAATCAGTTTCAACACACATTTGATGTAACAGTTAGAATGGATAATGTGTTTGCTTGTTTCTCTATAAGTGTAAAGGTTGCTATTAATGAATGTAGATACAGATTCAATCACTTCAATTGTTAACGTGCATTAACTATACCTGATATCACCATCCATGGGAGCATGCTTCACCTCTTAATCTGAGGACAACATAGAACTTATCACCAGTCGAAGCCCGAGGTCTGTGCTCAGTGGTAAACAAGTACATCCTAGTTTGTGAAAGTGCTCTCACAAATGCCATATTTGCCGTTACAGTTGGAGCACACCAGTAATCCACCAGTACCAAAAGCAACAGTATTCTTCAAAGCCAGTTTTCTAGTGGTTGGAAGGTTCATCATAGATATATAAGGGAGCAAAAATCATCAAACAGATCAAACAAAATGTCAATGAAACTCGAATTTTTTTGGACAGGCTTAATCCTGTTTAGACTTGATGCAGATTGCAGACTAGGGTTGGTTGGTTCTCACAAATGTCTACTGTGCTTGTTTCCCTATTTCTACAATTTTTTTTCGTTTCCTACGTATATAGAAGAAGAAAAAAAAAAACCCTATGCGACTATGGATATGCTTAATGTCCTACACTGAGGGCAACAGAATCTGCATAGTTTACCAACCTTGGAAGCAAATATCCCCTCATGTTGAAACCATTCCTTCTAATCCATACTTTGCATTACGAAAAATCAGCCTAGGCGGCATGGGCGGGTCTGGGAGGCGCTAGGCGGCTCTATGCGGATCTGGGTGCCAGGGTGGGTATGGTTCTTTTCTTTTGTTCTTTAAGCCCACTGCCTAGCGAATTTTCAAACTTATGCGCTGTAGGGCTGGTCTAGGCGGCGCTGGGAGGGTCTAGGCGGTGCTAGACGGATCTGGGTGCCAGGGTGGGTCTGGTTCTTTAGGGTTTAAGGTCTGCGTGCCAGGGTGGGTCTGATTCATATGGGGAGATGATACTGACCTGGAACTGGCAGAACCTCCACCTGATGTTGGTAATATCTTGGTTCTCTCGTATAGAGCAGCAACATGTACTATTTCCCTTGCAGTGGAGTGTCCGGTAGAAGACAGCCTATCCCTAAGCAACGGTTAGGTGAAGAAAACCTTTACCCACCTACCCCCGCTTTTGTACAGACTACAGCTACAGATTATTGTTGACTTGTAAAGAGGAGAGAGTCTAAAGACAATTGCTTTGCTCGCTCACTCCAGCCAACCTCATCGTCTCCCTCGTCTGGTTCTTCTTTGTTGATTGTTCGCTGTCTGTCCGTCTTGTCTTCGGAATATTAAGGAAAGACAAGCTTTGCGCAACAAATGCAAATACAGTGCCTTGCGTAAAACAAACCGATGTCATCACCTGTATGTTATTTCTACAATGCATGCTTGCTGCAATCTTCACATTCACAGTATGAATATGGAATTTGCTTCTAATTATAGTTTTAATCATGTATTATTTTGTTTTAAAAAAAAAATTGTAAAAGCTGCTGTGGCATGGGGAGCTGGAAAGCCTTTGGTGATAGAGGAAGTGAATGTGAATCCACCTCAGGCAATGGAGATGAGGATCAAAGTCGTCTGCACCTCTCTCTGTCGTAGTGACTATTAAAATGTAAACTGTCTAGCTAATTTCAGATTAGTTACTAAGTTTTATGTCAGTTTATATTCAATCTGTTTTTAATCCTTGTGTTAGCTGTGTGCCTTGTGCTTATATGCCAGGTGCATTGCTTGTGTCTGTTTTGATTTCCCAGCTGTTAGGACAGCTGTGTAATGCCATGTGTCATACTCACATTGGCCTACTATTGCAATCCGTTAGATTTGAATCTAAGGCTGTAAGAGAGATCATGTAATTGTCATGAGGGAATATAAGCTCTGCTGCAATGTTTATGCAGAGTAAGAATACAGTTAAAACATTCTAAGGCTCACTGCTCTCTCTCTCTCTCTCTCTCTGAGTACATTTCTTGCTCCCTTCGCAATCCAAATATTCAACATGGTATCAGGTGCGCAGGTTGGATCTGGATAGTGGGAGTTGAAGCTGTGTGAGCTGAGTCTGGAAATCCAACGAGAAATTCCTACTCTCAGCTCATTGATTCTGGTCTAAGATGGCTGGGTCAGGAGGTAGTGATCTTAGAGCTCCAATATTCAATGGGGAGAACTATGAGTTTTGGAAGATTCGAATGAGAACAATTTTCAAATCTCATGGAATCTGGAATTTGGTTGAGAAAGGCCTTCAAGTTCCAGATTCAAAAGCTGATGAAGAAGGGGCATCAGATTCAGAGATGGTGTCCTTGTTGATGAAGGATGCTAAGGCACTTGGTATTATCCAAGGTGCTGTTTCAGATGACATCTTCCCCAGAATCTCAAATGAAGAAACCTCAAAAGGTGCTTGGGATATCTTTCATCAGGAGTTTCATGGTGATAAGCAAGTCAGATCCATAATGCTGCAGGGTCTGCATCGAGATTTTGAGTACACCAGGATGAGGGATGATGAGATCTTGTCTGGATACATCACTCGGCTACTTGAGCTTGTGAATCAGATGAAGGGATATGGAGAAGATCTGACCAAAGGGAGGATAGTTCAAAAACTGCTAATAAGCCTAACCAAGGAGTTTGATCCAGTCTGTTATGTGATTGAGCAAACTAGGGACATTGAAACTATTGAAGTGCAGGAGGTAATTGCAGCATTAAGAGGATTTGCTCAGCGCCTTGACAGACATGCTGAAAGCACCACTGAGAAAGCTTTCAGCAGCATGAGCATAAACTCAAAAGGATCTCAATCAAGTTCTAGTTCTGGCTCTAATAAATCAAAGAAGAACTGGAAGTCCAAGGATAAGAAATGGGATTCTAAACCTCAAAACAATGTCAATCAAGGAGGAAAACCGAGTCAAGGAGGAAAACCGAGTCAAGGAGACAAATCTGGAAAATGCAAACATTGTGAGAAGCTACACTATGGTGAGTGTTGGTTTAAAGGAAAACCAAAGTGTCATGGCTGCAATCGATTTGGTCATTTTGTCAAGGACTGTGACCAAGCAAACAAGGCAGGGAAACTTGCTAACATTGCAAATCAGGTAACTGAACCTGCCATTATGTTCTATGCATGTCATGCTGCAACAATTGGAAAGAATGTGAATATGTGGTATGTTGATAGTGCATGTAGCAATCACATGACTTCCCATGAGTCATTACTTGTAAATGTTGATAAAAGTGTGAAGAGTAAAGTCAAAATGGGGACTGGTGATCTAGTGCAGTCAATAGGCAAAGGGACTTTGGCTATAGAAATGAAGGGTGTGACTAGATATATCAAAGAAGTCATGATTGTACCAGGTTTAGATGAAAATTTGCTAAGTGTAGGTCAAATGATAGAACATGGGCATTGGCTTGTATTTGGTGATAATGCAGTTGATATCTATGGAGATAGGCAGCTGGAAGATTGCATTGCAAGAGTGCCAATGAAGGGAAACAGATGTTTTCCTTTAAATCTTGACTATGTCAATCCTCCTATGGCAAACAGAGCAACAGTTGGAGAAACATCCTGGCTGTGGCACAGAAGATTTGGGCACCTAAACTATATTAGTTTGAAGTTGTTACAAGAGAGAGATATGGTTCAGGGACTGCCTAATTTACAAGAACATGAGAAGGTCTGCTCAGGTTGTGCTGTAAGCAAGAATCACAGAAGCTCTTTTGATAAGGAAGGAGCTTGGAGAGCCTCTCAACCACTAGAACTGATTCACTCAGACATATGTGGTCCAATGCAGACCATCACTCTTGGAGGGAACAGATATTTCCTCACCTTCATTGATGACCACACCAGAATGTGTTAGGTGTTCTTCTTGTAGCATAAGTCTCAAGCATTCAACATATTCAAAAGGTTCAAAAGCATGGTTGAGCTACAAAGTGGTTATCAAATTAAGAAGCTAAGAAGTGATAGAGGTGGAGAATACACATCTTTGGATTTCTCAAAGTTCTGTGAAGAGATGGGATTAGAAAGGCAACTGATAGTAGGCTACTCTCCACAACAGAATGGAGTTGCAGAGAGAAAGAATCGTACTGTGATGGAAATGGCAAGAGCCATGATGCATGAGAAGAAAATCCCTTTGAAGTTTTGGACAGAAGCTGTCAATACAGCTGTATATCTACAAAACAGAAGCCCTACAAGTGCAGTGGACAATTCCACTCCATTTGAGAAGTTTAGTGGAAGAAAACCAGGTGTCAAGCATTTGAGAATATTTGGTTCTCTATGCTATATTCACATCCCCACATAGAAAAGGCACAAGCTGGAAGACACAGGTGAGAAGGGAGTATTTGTAGGATATGGTGTATGTGAAAAGGGGTATAGAGTGCTCAACTTGAGAACTCAAAAGATTGAGCTGTCTAGGAGTGTTATTTTTGATGAAGAAGCAATGTGGAATTGGGAAACAAATGAGGCATTGCAAATTCCTATGTCTTGGGGTGATGGAGCAAGTTCAACTGTATCAGATTTGGATTCAGAACCAAATCTGTTACAGCAACAGATTGTGCAGTCTCCTATGGAAACACAAACAAGTAGTGATGTGCATGCTACTCAAGACTCTGCTCCATTAGAACTTATGATAACACCCCAAAGAAATGGAAGAGTTTGAGTGAAGTGTATGCTCAATGCAAGATGAGCATCATTGAACCTGAAAATTTTGAAGAAGCAGTCAAAGATGAAGCTTGGGGGAAGGCTATGACTGAGGAGATACTTATGATAGAGAAAAACTCCACTTGGGAATTGGTTGATAGGCCAAGTAGTAAACCAATTGTGGGAGTGAAGTGGATATTCAAAATTAAGCTTAATCTTGATGGCTCCATTCAAAAACATAAAGCAAGACTTGTTGCCAAGGGATACACACAAAAACCAGGGATTGATTTCAATGAAACCTTTGCTCCTGTGACAAGGTTAGACACCATTAGAACTCTCATTGCTCTTGCTGCTCAGAAAGGCTGGAAACTATGGCAATTGGATGTCAAGTCAGCCTTCTTAAATGGTGTCCTTGAAGAAGAAGTTTATGTTGATCAACCGGATGGTTTTGTGGTTAAAGGTGATGAGGATAAGGTGTATAGGTTAAGAAAAGCTCTCTATGGGTTGAAGCAGGCTCCAAGGGCCTGGTATAGTGAAATCGACACCTACTTGAATCAGTGTGGTTTTCACAAAAGTCCAAGTGAAGCCACTCTCTATGTGAGAACAAAGGAAGGTGTGGGAACACTAATAGTGTCAATCTATGTAGATGACATAGTGTACACAGGAAGTAGTGATGAAATGATGAAAGAATTCAAAGCTGAAATGATGTGCAAGTATGAGATGTCTGACTTGGGTTTACTCCACCATTTTCTTGGTATGGGAGTAACACAAACTGAAGGGAGCATCTTCATTCATCAAAAGAAGTATGCTCTCACTCTCTTGGATAAGTTTGGACTCAAAGACTGCAAGTCAGTAAGCACTCCATTAGTGGCTACTGATAAATTGAAAAGAGAGGATGGAAGTGATGCTGCAGATGAAAGTTTGTTCAGAAAAATTGTAGGCAGCCTGCTGTACCTTACTGCAACCAGGCCAGATATCATGTTCTCTGCCTGCCTGCTTGCAAGATTCATGCACAACCCTTCTAAGATGCACTATGGGGCAGCTAAAAGGGTTCTAAGGTACATACAAGGCACAATTGACTATGGAATTGAGTATGTGACTGGAAAATCTGCTCTCTTAGTTGGTTACTGTGACAGTGACTGGAGTGGATCTGAGGAAGATATGAAAAGCACTTCTGGATATGCATTTTCATTTGGAAGTGGTGCTTTTTCATGGGCATCAGTCAAACAACACAGTGTGGCTCTCTCTACTGCAGAGGCAGAATATGTGAGTGCAGCAGAAGCTACATCACAAGCCATTTGGCTCAGGTTTGTTCTTGAAGATTTTGGGGAAGAACAAACCACTGCAACAACTGTGTTTTGTGACAACACTTCAGCCATAGCAATGGCTAAAAATCCAGTTTTTCATCAACGAAGCAAGCATATTAAAAGGAAGTTCCACTTTATTAGAGATGCAATACAAGAAGAAGTGATTGAACTGCTCTACTACAAGGGAGAAGAGCAGATTGCTGATATCTTCACCAAAGCTCTTCCCAAAGACAGGTTTGACTATTTGAGGAGAATGCTTGGGGTGAAATCAGCTAGCACTTTAGAAGGGATTGTTAAAATGTAAACTGTCTAGCTAATTTCAGATTAGTTACTAAGTTTTATGTCAGTTTATATTCAATCTGTTTTTAATCCTTGTGTTAGATGTGTGCCTTGTGCTAGCTGTGTGCCTTGTGCTTATATGCCAGGTGCATTGCTTGTGTCTGTTTTGATTTCCCAGCTGTTAGGACAGCTGTGTAATGCCATGTGTCATACTCACATTGGCCTACTATTGCAATCCGTTAGATTTGATTCTAAGGCTGTAAGAGAGATCATGTAATTGTCATGAGGGAATATAAGCTCTGCTGCAATGTTTATGCAGAGTAAGAATACAGTTAAAACATTCTAAGGCTCACTGCTCTCTCTCTTTCTCTCTGAGTACATTTCTTGCTCCCTTCGCAATCCAAATATTCAACAGTGACATCACTGCCTGAGAGTCTCAGTTACTCTCCTCTTCTCTCCTCTTTTGCCCCTTTCTTTTCTTCTTCTTTTCAATACAAATAGAGATAAAACAATATTACTTTTCCTTCAATTCTTTTTTTCTTGTTTCCTACTTATTGAACATCTAAGAAAATAATCATTTTTTGGCTAGGAAAATTCGTTTAACTATTACTTATGGTTTCTTTCTGACCAAGAAAAATTAAAACTTTGTTTGTGCCACTGCCAGATATGCGTTCTTCTTTCCGGATGGATTAATTTTCTTGTAAAACAATGCAGTTATACTTCCCCCGATAACAACTTAAGAAAAAGGGTCTGAATTTATTCATGAGAATACTGGTATTTCATCCTGCTCCATTTCCCCGTTATTTTGCTGGCTATTTTTCCTCGAATATTTGGCCATGAAGCAACAGGGTAAGTTATTTCCCTATTTTTTCCATCTACTTATATTTATATTATAGCACTAGCTATCTTATGTAAGATTGAGAAACTATAGCATAATGCACAAGTGGTTTCCAATTATCAGGCCATAAAATTGTTTAGTCAATTTCTTAGTTAATTTTAATATGGTACTCCCCACCATTTTCAACAATTCATGCTTTTAAATTGGTGATTACCTTCATCCACACTGGTGAAGAGCCAAGCATTGTTCTAGGAGTGATACAATCAGACCATGCTATACTGAACTGTTGCTCTTCTAATATTAAGTGTCCTTTTCCCTCCCATTGTTGTAAAATTTGGTGTGTCCTCATGTAGCTGGAAAATCTACTGACAATGTTTAGTCCCGGTTACAAGAATGCGATAGGGCATGCCCGAGCAATTTATCATGTCTTAGTTTGATAAATGTCTAATGTACAAACTTATCAAATCATCTTGTTTGAAGTAGTAGGTTGAATTTATAAACCATCTAGAACAAGTTCCTCCTAATCCTTCTCACTGTTATTTCTTATGTGTTAAACTATTTCTTTCTTCAGCTTTAGAGGTGTGTATGCTAAGAAAGCATGCCAATTTGCAGTCGGTATGATGCTAAATTCTTTTGTTGTATTTCATGTTAACAGCTGATCTCTGTTTTAAACAGCTGAAATGTTCCCACTGACCGATCATGATTATTCTTCTAGTTTAAGAAAAAAAAATTTACTTGTTATATTTTTCAATCCACAAAATAAAATGCACAGCCTGTTTGAATTCCAAAAAATCTACCTGCAGGAAATCCAAGTCGACGAGTACATAACACATAACCTGCCATTTGAAGATGTCAACAAAGCTTTCAATCTCATGAGAGAAGGGAAGTGTTTGCGTTGTGTTATCCACATGGCAAAGTAATTTCTCTCAGGGACGGACCCATGAATTTTATGTCGTAGGGTCATAGTGTAAGGCTTGGTGGGGAAGAGGGTTAAAGGTTTGTGGGGGGTGGAGATTGGGGATTTAGGTTTGAGGGTTTAGAAAATAGGTGTTTTGGGGATGAAAATTCGGGAGGAAAGAAGTTGGGCAGAGGCAGATACAAGCTGTTCTGTTTTTTTTTAAAACAACTGGACCAAAACGACATCGTTTTGGCCAGGTGTTTTTAAAAAAAAATCGGTACTCCTGGTCCAAAACGACGGTGTTTTGGCCAGCGAGTTTTTTAAAAAAAATTCGCTGCTGGTCCAAAACGACGTCGTTTTGGCCAGCGTGTTTTTAAAAAAAAATACGTGGGCCTGGTCCAAAACGACGCCGTTTTGGCCAGCCTGTTTTTTAAAAAAAATTAGAAGCTGGGCCAAAACGACGCCGTTTTGGCCAGCTTTTTTCAAACAAAAAATAGATTTCCTGTTCAGCTTCTTCTTCCTCTGTCTGCAAGTCCTCTCCCTTCAGCCATTCTCATGGGGTCACACCCCAATTCAAAGGGACCTTCTACTTTGCTTTCATGTAGTCCATAGGGTCGTTTGACCCCATTAACCCCATTGTGGGTCCGTCCCTGATTTCTCTATTGAAGTTGCGTTGTGTTTTACAATATTGTTCTGATAAAATAAAGTAAGTTTCATCTGAATTCTGAAAGTGGGTATTTATGGAGTAAGATTATCTGTGGGCAATCTACTGGAAGCTTAAGCCTATCTCACATAACCCGCCGTATTACTTGTTTGTTACTATGTTAAAACTATTCTTAAAGTACTTATGGGCATGTACATTATTAGCATTCTATGGGATTTGAGAAGACAGTTTTAATTCAATCTTCTTGGTCCATACGTGCAGCGTGTTTGATGGGTGAACAAAACACATATGGTTTGAAGTATCAAATTAACACGAGAGAGAGATTCCTTTCCCCTTTTTTTGTTAGGTACAAGCGATATTCTAAAGTGGAAGAGAGAGAGATTTCTCACAAACACCCCCACATCGAGTCTGGCCGTGCGGCTATACTCTTTTATTTTAAAAAAGCACAGCTGCCGTGCAGCGTCTAGATGTCGTGTGTCAAAATCGGTATAGCCGCACGGCTATACTATTTTTTTTAAAAAAATTAGACACCGATTAAAGCCGTGCGGCTGTACTATCTGTTTAAAAAGTGCCACGTGTAAAAAATAATATAGCCGTGCGGCCATGTCTTTTTGAAGGAAAATCGTAGTATAGCCGTTCGGCTATACTATTTAAATACATTACATTTAAAGCGGTGACAGGTGTCACGTGTAAAAATAGTAGAGCCGTGCGGCTATACTATTTATATACATTATATTTATTGAGCCGTTAGATTAATATGGACGGTTTGAGATCAAATTTCTGAGTAAGTTACAATCGAGTAACTGTTTAGCCAAAACCGAAAGAAAGAACCCGGCACATGCTTGAAAATATCTGGAAAAGTTTGTGGTCTTTTTGAAAAATATAGAAAATGTGGGGTCAAAACAAAACTTTTGCAAAATTGATTTGTAAAGACCCAGCCTCTTCTTCCCGACAGAGGCGAGGTTTTTCCACCGCAGTGGTTTCGGCGGCACCATAAGGAAGAAGAAGAACAAAGAAGAGGCTTAAAGAAATTCTCAAATTCTGTTCTACATGCGCTCCCAGTTTGGTAACGAAAAACAACTTCTTCTCTTTTGGGTGGTAATTTTCTCACAAAATGAATTTTACTTTTTCAATTTTCATGGGGTTTCTAATTTACTTATTGGCCATCAAAAGATCATGAGATTTGAACTTTTTTTTGGTTCAGTGGTGTAGGATTTTGGGATGAGCATCAGTAAAACAGAGGTGAACTTGAGGAGGCTGCTTGCAGCTGCTCCTCAGCAACAAAACCAGTCAAAACTTGTACATGTATGTATGATCCTTGTCTTCTCTCTCACTTCTGATATGGATGTTGTTATTAGAATTACAGGTTACATGCTTTTATTCATTTTCATAAAATTGATATGTGTTCTAGCTTCTCTTTTTCTTTTGGGTGTTTTTGGGATATATAGCCTTTATGGATGATATAAGTACTGGAATTTTGCAGTATGTTGCTACTTTACGAGAACAGGTAGAACAACTAGCTGAGGAGAGAACTCCAGAAGGCTTACCAAGGTTGGTATTTGTTTTAATTTTCCCCCTTGATTTACTTTAACTTTGATTTTTTCAATAATTTGATGCATGTTCCAATATGCTTCCTTTCTTCTACTTTACAAATCAATCCAAGGGTTTTGGTAGGCATGATATGATGGAAATATTGATTAACATTCTAATCAATCCAAGGGTTTTGGTAGGCATGGTACTCATATTAAGTTCTAGAGACATTTTCTCATATCATTAGCATATTTTCGTTGTTTTAGGGATTTTGGATGGAAAGAGTTTTATCCAAATGATGATTTGAGTTATTATTTATATGTATTTTCTTGATACTCTGTCTTAAGAGCTTGTAAATTTCTTAATTTACTAATTGGAATGATTATTTATGGTTCTATGTTCAGAGTTTCAAAGGCTGTTTTGAGCGACTATTCAGAGAAGATCGAAGCAATTGCTTCCAAATTAGCTGCTCCGCCGGTGCGTACACATGATCTAGAAAGCATACATGTCACTTTTGTTGAATTGTTGATTTTATGTACTTAACCAGTTCACTTTTCTGAAATTTTTTAGTGTTATGTATCATTTATAATTAATTTGCTGATAATAGGTTTAGAATGAGGGTCTGGAAATTATAACGACTGAGAAAGAAAAATATTGTTAGGCTGATCCAAATTGGTATTTCATGCTTAACAAAATGCTTAGAATTTATCCTTTAATGCATCAGTACATGTAATTGGTTGTATCAGTTTATGTCATCATATCTAAAGAGAATCTTTAATATATCGATTGTGTTCTCTTGCTAGATTTCTGACATGTTATATGGCAGATTGTGAATCTGGCACCATATATGAAAGCAGGAATCCACCTGATCAATGGTCCAGATTAACAGTCTGGGAAGAGAATATTTCTGTACAATATATATATATATATATATGCAAATGTATGCAATTTATGGAGTTAATTGCTCCTAACTGTGTTTTCTTTGGCAAACTCCCAGCCTGATATTCAAGCACCCAAGGAGCCCCTTGCAAGAATTTCTGTCAAAGCAAACTCTTCTGATACAGGAGACAATCAGATTCCCCCTTCTCCAGGTCTGAGAAGGAGATTTGGGTAAGTGAACAATAGTTAGGATCATGGTTTCGTTTAGCTCCTTCTTAGTGATCTTTCGTATGCTATCACATGATTTTAACTGGTTTTGTTTGTTAAATAGGCTTACCTCAAATTCCGAAGATGGAACTCGTGAGATTCTTAGTGTTGATTCTTCAGCGCCTGTCAAACTGGATGCTGCAGCCCAAGCACACATTGAAAAACATAGGTGTTTTGTCGTATTAACTTTCATACTTTCTCGAGTTCTCCTATTAAACTGGAGTAACTAGACTCTGGATGAAATTGAAACCAGATAACTCACCAGAGCAGTCACCAGAGCAGAGGCTATCTTTACTGTTAAAACTTCAGATGTTGATTATATTTGCTTTCCACATTCTGTTTAAGATTCTTATAAATTTTTCTCTCATGGGACAGAAAGCTTCAAGAGGATTTGACTGATGAAATGGTTGGATTGGCAAGGCAACTCAAAGAGAGTAGTCTCATGATGAATCACTCGCTGCAAGACACTGAAAAAGTAAGATTTTTATAATCTCAACACTTTTTATATTTAGCTGGCTGTGGTTTGATTTGTGTTTAGGGGTGACACTGACCAGGGTGAAGTCTTTTTGAAGGGAAGATAAGGTGAAAGAGTGTTTTGAATTTAAGGTGCGAGAATCAGGAGAAATGCTTGGAAAGAGAAATGTGAAACAAAGAAACCAAGGTTGGGGTTGTAAAGAGTCCATGAGATTCTTAGGCTAAAACCAATAGATTTGCAGAGGAGTTTAGGATGTAATAGGAGAGTAAATATAGTTTTTTGTTTAGAAAGAGTTTAAAGTAAAGGGGTTTGGGGAGGTCTGCAACATGATATTTGGTCTGAGTTTTCCATGTTCAGATAATTAAAAGAAAGGAAGATGTTGAAGAATAAGAGAAAACCTAAGAAAAAACATTGATCATCAGACATGTCAAAATTAAGGAAAAATGTCCAAAGGAATAATGTAACATCTTGTGTTACTTCACAACTTGATTGTTGTGATAAAAGCTTACTCTCTGGTGTGCCTTTGATGTAAATTCATAGCTGATGGAATGTCATATCTGTCGATCTCATAACTTAAGGTATGGCTTATGTGCAGATACTTGATTCTACAGAGAAGGCTGTTGAAAGTAGCTTGGCAAGCACTGGCCATGCCAATACACGGGCGACCAATATATACTCGAAGACGTCCAAAACTACGTGTTTCACATGGCTTGTAATGTTTGTAATGACATGTGTATTCATCATGGTTGTACTTTTAATTCGTGTCACTTAAGGGTATGTTGTTGAGTTGGGAAAATTCATCTTTCCTTTTCCTCCCACAATTGTTATGTATATATAATTTGCTGTGTTGAGCAGTGACATGGTTTACAATTTGATATCATGCAGTGTGAGCTTTGAGGCTATTGTTACGAATTTGGGCTTTTAGCCCAGCCCAGCCCAGTCCAATCTAACCCAACCCAACCAACCCACACGCGGGGCCCACCCAACAGAAAACCGGATGACGTGTCGACCTGCGGGGCTTCCACTACTGCCAAACAAGCAGTCGTCCTGGCTCAGAGGAGCGTGGAGCAAATCTCCAAAACACGAAGCATCCCACCCATTGGAGCGTAAGACACACGCGCTCGCAGTTCAAAGAACCCAAGAAAGGAAGCGAAGTTGGTCTGAAAACTTTTGCCTGCGGACACTGAAAAAGGCTGAAACAGAGACACAGTGATTGTCAGCCTCTCTCTCTCTCTCTCTCTCTCACGCCCAACTTTAAACAAAAGCCAAAACAAAGCAAAGCAAAGCAGATATGGCTTCATTTCGCTTAGACACATTGCAATACATCCAGACCCAGTTCATCAATTCAGTCGTATGCCTCTTGTGCAGCTTTGCTTTTCTTGTTTTTGCCTTAAATATTGAGACTTGATAGTCAAATTGAATTGGGTTTTCTCTATGCAACTCTGTTGAAGAAACAGTTTGATGTGCTTGTGATGACAATGGAGGAGGAGGGTGGTGGTAAGGTGAAGCTTGGTCTTGGGATTGGGGTTGATTGTTATGGTGATGATCATAATGGGACTGAAGAAGTTGTTGTTGGGAAGAAGAAGAAGAAGTATGGTGGTGGTGGGTTGACAGCTTCTCAGTTGCATGAGCTGGAGCAACAAGCGCTTATCTACAAGCACTTCGCTGCTAACCTTCCTGTTCCTTTTCACCTTGTGCTTCCCATTTGGAAGAGTGTGGCTGCCTCTTTTGGCTCCTCAAATGCTGCTGCTATCAACAGACAATACCCCAGTTGTAAGTCAAATCTCTTTCCCTTAATGAGTTTCAATTTTTACACAAACTGACACACAAGCAACACAAAAAAAATTTGTTATTTTTGGGTAACAACTAAATGCATGCTTATGGGGTAGTTATAAGAAAAGGGGGGAGGGAGAGACTTTTAAGACATTTTAACTTGACTTGGGTTTATGAGGACTACATGCATCTGACTTTGTTTGATTGGGTTCTTAAAAGGGGTCCTATTTTGCTTCAAATTTAGATAGGCCAAGGTTCACTTGACCTGAGATTTTCATGGGATTGAGTTAGTCAAGAGATCATGTTTGTTTCTGTTAATTTTACTGCAACATGTTATGTTTTTCCCCTTACAGATGTTTCTGTCTGTGTATTAGGCTTCAAATTTGAGATATGCATTGAGTAAATTAGTGTTTTTTTTTTATCGCTTCATCCCCTGAATTTAGAGTTTTGTTCATTGAGATAGTTTCATGAATTTGAACTTGAATGTAATAGATTAATGTTCTCTAAATGATTGTTTCTGTCGACTTATGGTTAGATAACTTGACTTTTTGAAGGATATTTCTTTGTTGATTGCTTTTCTTTTGCATGAAATTTGAAATGGGTCCCCTGCTTATTCAGTTGAATTTGATACTGTTTATTTCAACTGATTGTTTCAGTTGTAGGGTTCAGTGCAACGGGCTTTGACTATAGGGATCATGAACCAGGGAGGTGCAGAAGAACTGATGGAAAGAAATGGAGGTGCAATAAGAATGTAGTTCCTGATCAGAAATACTGTCAGCAACACATGCACAGAGGCCGCCAGCGTTCAAGAAAGCCTGTGGAAAATTCTGAGGTTGCTTCTCCTTCCAGCACTAAAACACCCAAGAATTCAGAAGTTGAGTTAGGGAACTCAAAGACAAACCTTCAGATTTCAACCCCGAAAGGCCTTCAACTTATGGCACAATCCTACAATTATGTTAGTGTTAGCCAAGGTACAACCATGGCCTCAAGTGGCTATCATGAATGTAAGAAAAACATAAGACCTGTTACAACTACATCCATTGCCAATATACCTGCCAACAGATCTGCTACTACCAACCCTGCTGCTGTAGCCACTACCACCATTGCTGGACCAACCACCACCACCAACAGCAGTACCAATGAAAATAGCCTCAATATTGGTGTAAAATACAATAGTAGCAACCATGCTGGTGGCAATTGCATGATCAGAGGAAGCAGCATGAATGTTGTTAATATATCACCAGGATTGGGCTTCTCCCCGAAGAGCGTTCTCCAAGGTAGATGCATGAGTAAGATTGAACCTTTGTGCTATAAAATGTTTTTTTTTTTCTCCCAAAATATATATGGATTGATAAGCATAACCACTGGTCTTGAAAAGCTTTCCACACAAGAGAATGTTGAACA
Organism: Prunus dulcis; assembly: GCF_902201215.1. Taxonomy (NCBI): domain Eukaryota; kingdom Viridiplantae; phylum Streptophyta; class Magnoliopsida; order Rosales; family Rosaceae; genus Prunus; species Prunus dulcis. The sequence continues at coordinate 16,115,712 of NC_047651.1, forward strand.
TGGTGTTGATTCGTGGTACCAAACTATCTGACTTCTTACCTATGAATTCGACTGGGGCTTTAACAAGAGAGGCCAACAGTGCCCCAAAGTTGGAATCATATAGGATAAGAATGTCCTATAAAAAAAAATAAAAAAATTAAAGGATAAAAATGGGTTGAAGTACTGGAAATTCTTCTGTAGCTTGTCTTTGCAATCAAAAGGATCATTTGTGTATTTATTTCACTGTTTTCAGCTCTTCTAGGTTGCAATGGCTTATACTTCGACAACGGAAGTGGAGTTGAACTTGAACCAGGGAGGTGTAGGAGAACGGATGGAAAGAAGTGGCGGTGCAGAAGGGATGTTCTTCCTGATCAGAAGTATTGTGGCCAGCATATCCACAGAGGGACAAAGAGGCAAATGAAAGATGTCCAACCTGTTGCTGTTCCTTCTTCTTCAGCTGCTGCCATGAATACCACTCGGCTCTCTCAGACAACAGCCATATGCAGAAAAACTAATTGTGCAATCCCTAATACAAATCTCAGCATCTCCATCCCAGCAAATCCCCCACCGGGACGAAATGATGAAAGAAGCAATTCTAGCAGTGATAGTGACACGACTCTTACAGATACCAGCCTTACTGCTTGTGACAGTAGTTATGTTTCTTCTTAGAAGACTACCCTTTCCAGCATTTTGAGGTATCCGAAATTGTGAATTTTTTGGTTTTTCCTGCAACCGGCATCCTCATGGATATATAACAGAAAAAGGAAAAGAAAGGCCGCTTGTTTTGTGAGGAAATACCAACATCCTCCGTTCTTGCTTTACGTAGGGGATAAGAAATGCCTTTTGTTTAGGGAAATGTTCAGATTTCACGTTATGGGATGTCTTTTCATCTCAGCAGAAAGAAGAAAGAAATTGTATTTCTGGTTAGTTTTCGGAGACCTCAACTGGGGTTTGATTTGCTCTTGAAGGCACGTAGGTCAACCATCCCTTTTTAAATCTTGTACAAGGCAAACATGAATGCCAAATTAATGTTGTATCTTGATACTTCTTAACTTCCATTAGCATAGTTCTTCAAAAATAGCTAAACATGTTTAAATGTTTTTCAAGTGCCATTGAAACATCAAATCCCATTTTCCAAACCATTCAACATAAAAAGTGGCCGCCTTTAATTACGAAACATTTTTCCCTTCTCAATTTCCCTTAACATTGTCACAAACATATAACAGACTTTTCCCAGAAAGTTAAATGTATCTAGTTGCTAGCTTACTCCTATATCTTGCTTAAGCGTTTATTTATTAATTCAACTCATGCAATCTAAATTTTACACAAACCAAAATATACAATCATAAATTTTTTAAAAATGGTTACTGTTTAGTGGCTACAATTAGAACTTCGACGTAAATTAAGCATACTCAGCAAGCAACTGATGTAATTATAGGCAATCCAGAAGTTGACGAGATACAAGATTTCCTTCACACAAAACATGGTACATGAAACTCAAGGCTGGTGAACATAGTAGATAAGTTAATTGTCTCTTGGTGCTGATGAGATTTTGACCGAAATATTCCCCCTACATATACCAAACTCAGCTGTGCCAGCTCCCCACAGCCATGGTTAGAGCATGATGACAGTTAGAAAAGCTAGCTATTTGCAGATACCCGATGGATCGGCATTCTTGACTATCCAAGGGTGTTCCATGATCCTCTGAAGAGAGAGCCTCTTTGAGGAGTCTTTGACAAGAAGCTGCACAAAGTTCAACTTATTTCAATTAGGTAATGGATACTGACACCAACAACCACTGGAGTTTTATTTACCCCCACCTAACATTAAGAACAAAATCCTGGACAAACTTACCCGGGTAATGAGATGTTTAGCTTCTGCAGAAGTTTGAGGTGCAGAAGGGAAGTTTAGGTCAACCTTTATTATCCTGTATAGAAACTCAAGTTATCATTCACTTGGGTTCAGCTCAAGTTACGGAATCACATGGGTGGAAGCATACAAAACACTCATTCATACCTTTTGAACGTATCCGTTTGACTTTCTGCCTCAAAGGGAGGAATACCATAGAGGAACTCATAGCAAAGAATGCCCAGAGTCCAGTTGTCAACTGCATAATCATGAGGTCTGTTCTCCACCATTTCTGGTGCTAAATAATCTAAAGTTCCACACATGGTCTGTCTCTTGCTTCTGGACTGTACCGACCATCCAAAGTCTGCAATTTTCAGTCGACCCTACGAAAATATAATGTAATCAAGTAATCAAACACAGTTCCTCAACTTGTTCAATGACAATACGTTACCTAAGTGCAGACATAAAAAAACATAGCTTCCAGTTATTGAATCAAAGTATAGAATAGTTGCATCGGGATAAGAACTCATATTTGTGCTCAATCTTCTTGAAAATATTAATCACATATCATTATTGCACAATAGCAGTGGAATTTGGAATTTGAAGTCGAGCACCAGCAGCCACGGTTTTGCTCAAACTATTTCTTGAACACAAAAAGGAACTACCAATGACAACAATGAGATTCCCCCCAATCTGTACATATATACAGGTAAACCAACCCTGGTTGTAATTTCTCCTAAAATTGCATAAAGAAAACCACATCCCTAAAAGGTTAACCCTGAAACCAAAATAACTGACCTATTTTCACTTTTTCTATGTAAGTAGGGAAAAAAACTTCAACACTGAACAAGTGAAAATGCTATGATTGTTACTGTTTGGGATAAGAAGATGTATAACATTAATCGACTTCTAAACATTTGGCAGAAATTAAGGGATTACGAGCCAGATTTCCCATCTGTTCTAAACCCAGAACCCAAACAACCATGGCATAGGGCAAAAAATTGGAGAGGTTGTAGCATATATATACCTCATGATCCAGAAGCAAATTTTCAGGCTTTATATCCCTATGAATGACATTCTTCTCGTGACAATACGCCAAAGCTTGCGTCAAGCTCAGAATATACTGATAATCATATGAAATTTGATTAATTTCTAAAACACAGAGAGAGAGAGAGAGAGAGAGAGAGAGAGAGAGAGAGAGAGAGAGAGAGAATTACAGTGGCGGCTTGTTTCTCAGAGAGGTAATTAGTTTTCCTGAGAAGCCCATAAAGCTCACCGCCATGGGCATACTCGAGGATCAAGAAGATGCGTTCGTCGTCGTGGAACCAACCGTAGAGGCGAAGAATGTTGGGGTGCCTGAGACTGGTCTGAATCTCCATCTCTCTCCTCAGCTGATGTTGAATCTTATACTTCTCGATTTGCTCCTTGAATATCACCTTCAATGCCACTATATACTTGCTCTGCCCCCAAATTTTTTTACCCAAAAATCAATCATTTCAAATTCTAAATTGTTTTCGGTTTAATTCGATTGAAAAATTCAATACCTTGGCTTCTCGGGCAACGTAGACTCTCCCGAATTTCCCTTTGCCCAGGGGTTTTCCGATCTCGAAGTCTCGCAAGGACCATTCTCTCTTTGGGTTTTCTTGCCCTTTCTGGGTTTCCATTTCTTCTGATTTTTCCACAGAGAGAGAGAGAGACGCCCACTATGTGGAAATTTTGAATTTTCCTTTTAGCGCCACTGCTGAGACTCTGTTGATTTTTCTAGGGAACCCCTGAAAATATAAATTTTTTTATTTTATTTTAAAATTTTGGGGCAAAATGATACTCTAAAAAGGGAGCCCCTGTAATCTGTTGAGTAATCTGTAATACTCAACAGATTGACTCTTTCGACAACCCAAAAAAGGGATTAAAAGACTCGAACTTGGGTAAGGACTGCACTGCACATATATGATGTCCTCCCTAACTAGCCTAACTCACGGCCATCTCTTGTCGTCCTTTTTAATTTGATTTCTCATATCTTAACTAACTAGCCTAACCCCCATCTATTTCTAGTCGTCTGACTAGATTTGCTCTCCAGTGACTCCTTGCTATTGTTACTGCATTTTTTTTTAATAGTTAAAAACCTTTGAAAACCAAAATATTAGGGCAGCTTTTTGCACATCCCTACTTTGACAGATAAAATTCCGATATGCTACACCATTTATAACAAATTTGGTAACTCTTAACATTATTGAAAGTTCATATGATCGCTCGCTTGCAATTATCATCTGAATATCAACTTCTTCATTGGCACTCGGAGCTAAAAATATTGGAAATTTTACAATTTCTTGGTGCATTAAAGATTTTGTCAATGCATCTACAATGGCCTTCCAGATTTTGTCAATGCATCTACAATGGCCTTCCGGCGTGGAAAACCCAACTATGATTATAATATATATATATATATACACCTTACACAGAAGAATACAAAGAATTAAGAGCAGGCAGAGACCAATTTGAGGCGAGGTGTGTGCCATGTACACAATTAGAGATGCTTTTTCCTTCTTTTGGGTTTTCACATCCCACCTCCTGGCTTTTTTCAGCATCATTCTTTGTACCAGTGGCGGCATATAAATAAGGCTGCTTTGATCGTAAAAATCATAGAGAGTGCTGTAATAGGCATTCAATTAGAGCCGAAGTCCTCGTTCCACCGTTCAAGCTCTTCCCACTTGCTTTTGCTTAAGCTTGGTCTGATTACAGTCATTGCCTTCTGAAAATCTTCGTATCTAAGTGGTCTTACCTGGTAAACAAATAATGACATGAACATATGTGACCGGAATGAGGAAATTCTTTTATCGAAACTTCTGCAAATAAAGTACCTCCATAAACAATAATAACAAAAAAAAGATTTATCACTTAAATTACTTCAATTTAAGTGAAATGGAATAGGAAGAATTCAGAGAACGATGCATTTTTGCATAACATTTTCTCCACTGCCAATTTATTTTTGTTGTAAATGTGCCATGTAATGCAGAGAATGATGCCTTTTGCATAACATTTTCTATGGCCCATAAGCTTTTCCTATTAAGAAATCAGTTTCAAACATGAAGAATTCAGATCCAAGATCCAGTTCTTCATTTATCAGATCAAGCTCTCATAATTTTTTTCCCAGCCTCCAAGGGAAAAAGAATAGGAAAAAATATTTTCAATGCACCATATTCTCAGCAAAAAGACTTGCATGAAATGAATCAGATCAGATCATCAAAGTAAAGATGTGTTTGAGGCAAATTTACTTCTATATCTACTAAAGCTAGACCAAAACTTAATTAACATTTATAGACTGCTGTACAACCAATTTATTTGAGGCCTTGTTGTTGGTATAATACCTGATTTGCCTTGATGGTGAGAATGTTTTCACCCAGTTCCCTAATAGGCATCATTGCAGCTTCTTCACACAATGCTTGCAGATCACTTCCTGAATATCCTGTATATAAAAGTAACAATTGAATAATTTAATCAGAATGATAATTATTTGGTGAGGATTTTGATTAAGGTTCAATTCCATCACAACACCGGCTGTAAACCAGCAACCACTAGGTGAGTGCAACCAGCTGTAAACCATCAACCACTAGCTGAGCGTAACTGAGATTGGTAGCACCTAGTGCTCAACTTTGGTCAAATTAGTTTAGCAAAATGAATTGACTTATCACTGCTATCTGAAAAGCACTTCAGAAGGGTAAAACAGGGAAAATGTTCTTACCTTCTGTCTCTCTTGCAAGTCTTTCAAGATCTCCACCTAATACAAGCAATAAGAAGTAAATTTCGTAAGAAGATTAACCACAAGGGACAAAAGGATGCTTGCTTAGTTCACTCACTTTGGTTATTATTTGTCTTGTTGGAATAAATATTATTTATAAAAAAAAAAAAGTTCCAAAAACGTTTCCTCAGACATTATGAACACTTGTATCTTTAAGTTACTACAAAATGACATATATCCACTGTAATAAGAGATACCAATGAAGATACATTAAAGTAGTCAACTACAACTTTGTGTACATCATACTAACCACAAAATATGGGATCATCAATCTTTAACAGAAAAATATCCAACAAGAAGGTTACGAGATAAGACCATATTCTTACTTGGTAAGGAAAACGCTTGGCCCTTGAGTTTGTGTCTTAGAAGCAGTCTCCTTGCTGTTAAATCTGGTAAAGGTATGTACACTCTCTTCACCTGGTTCAGGGTTTCATATTACAGTGAGAAGGATACTTCTGAATGTATTGATCAAATTGTTACCAGAAAAAGCAATTAGAAGTAAAAAGAATTGATATCAAGAATTTATAAAGTTTCCAACGGGGGAAAAGATGAGAAGGATACTTCTGAATGTATTGATCAAATTGTACCCCATGTACTTTTTGTTTCTTTGATTAAAATCTTTCTGAGCAGAAAACATCGAGACATAACCATTATTAAAGTAACAGAAGAACCAAACACAGTGTTCACTACAAGCCCAAACATTTTCCTAAGACACAACCCTATCTTCAGGTGTAAATATAAGATAAATATGCTTCAAATACTGGATAAGAATTAGACGTGCGTGCAAGAGCACACAGACATGTACACATTTTTTTAAAAGTATTGATTCATAAGTTAGTAACCTGGAGAATTAATTTTATTAGCAATTCAAACTTTTTTAAGTCCCTAGAAAAATCAAATTTCAGAATATTGAAGGAGAAAACCAAAAGAAAAAAAAAAAAAAAACTACTAACCAGTCTTCTAAGAACCGCGTCATCCAGTTCTTGTGGCTTATTAGTAGCACCTGCAAGCACATAAAAAAAGATATCAAAGGATGTACTATAATTTATTCAGGTGTAAGTGTGTTAAAATGCAAAATTGAAAGAGTCCCAAAAACTGACTTCAAGAAGATAATGAGAAAAAAAAAAAAAAAAAAAAAAAGAAGAAGAAGAAGAAGAAGAAAAGTGAGGATCTATGTTGGGACAAAAGAAAATAGTTCAGAAGTTTACTAGTCCCTCCCTCCTTCCAACCTGTTTAATTTTATTGTTTGAGGGGATCAAGCAAGTTTATTACTTAGTTCCAATTAACTAACATCCAAATTTAACATTACTTCCCTTGATCAAGGTCCCTTAGGGGCAGCAGACTCTAATGATAACATATAAGAAGGGTAATGTATATCAAGTTGGCATTGTTGAAGCAGGCAGGGTAGCCAAGACTTTCATCAACACTGACGAACAATTTAATAAAAGTAACGGCCCTTACCATTTGGGGTGGGCTTTGGTTGAATTGAGATATAAAGTTTTCATTAAAAAAAAAAAAAAACAGAGGAGATATAAAGCTTACCAATCACAATTACCAGATCATTAGGATTAGAGGTCACCCCATCAAACTGTATTAAAAACTCTGACTTCAACCTTCTGCTTGCATCATTTTCATTTGCAAGCCTTGTTGACATGATACTATCAATCTGTAAGCACACAAAAAACAGACACAATTACATCGCTGATATAATGTTGAACAGTAAAAGCATCAAACTGTAGTCACCTACAACAGCTATACACCTTCCAGATGACTACGAAACTGATACCAAAAAAAAAAAAAGCTGTAACAATGACATTTAACAACAACAAATGCAAATAGAGATAATGACCACATACTAATCTCTGATCATTCATCCAGTTTTCCAAATCAACTATACAGTCCTCAAGTACAAGCATGAAATAGCATACTTCATAACACCATCAATAAGATGAAACAGGAAAAGTAGCATACTTCATCCATGAAAATTACTGATGGCTGTCTGGATATAGCAACCAAGAAAAGGGTTCGCACAAGCTTTTCAGCCTCTCCTACCTATTTCAGTGCAAGTAAAACTTATTATAATTCCTATGAGGACAAAAAAAAATTATAAATATAAGAAAAAGAAAGTGCAGCACCAAGGACAGAGACACACCCATTTTGATGTCAGTGAAGAAGCAGATACATTAAAAAATGTTGCCTCAGACTCTGATGCAACTGCCTTAGCAAGCATGGTCTTCCCATTCCCAGGTGGACCGAACAAAAGCAGACCTGAAAGACAAAGACAAAGTTTTTTATGAAACAAGTTCTTTTTCTGCTTTACTGGTATCAATATGGATGTTACAGTCTTACAAAGCATTACCTCTAGCTGGCCTTCGAAGACCAGTGAACAAGTCTCTTCTCTTAGTTGGTAAAATAACCATCTCCATCAAAGTTTTCTTAACCTTCTCAAGACCGGCTGCAGAGAAACTGAAATGAGTAACTTGGTAATCTTAACAAACACAGCAACCACAAATAAAAGAAAAAGAAATATATAGACAAGAATTGTGAGTATGTGATAAATCCCTCACCTACATCTTCCCACTTAACTGAAGGGCTTCTATCCACTATAGCACTATTTATCATTTCCACCAATTTTGCATCATAACCACCACCAGTCTCTTGCACAGGTTTTGAGCTTACAATATTATTGGTCTGAATCTGATTCCTCATTTCGGGTCTGTTTGTAGTGGGACGAGGAGACTTGGGTAACACATGCTTTCTGGCATTTGATGTCGTTGGTTTAACTACAGCAGTCTGCGCATGGGCTAAGGTGCTCTGCAAAGATTTTGAATTTTTATATATAGATAACAGTATATAGTAATCTTGAATCTTATCAAATGCTCAATTCCTCCCGTGCATTTGTGAATACACATTAGATGCTTGAGATAATACTATTGTGCATAAGTCTAAAGAAAGTTTCAACTGAAAAAAATAAAAGACAAATATGCAGAACTCTTTAGTCAGATCAAACCATACTTTGCTAACAGACGTGCCACCTGAAAATGAGGACAGGGAGAAACAAATGCAAAGAAAGAAAAGTCAGAAGTTGAGTTGAATGTATCTATGTTAGTTTGGAGACAATGCTCAGGTAAGTTGAATCAGTAGGAGATATTACCTGCTCGCCTACTCAAGGCCTGTAACCTTTCAGAAACTTCACCCTGCCATTTTGATATTTTTTGGCGATAAGATTTGACCTTCTCTCGCTCACTGCCACAAAGAACAGGCATTTTATTATGATAACAATGGAAAAGCATCTCAGAATCGATCATCATAGTTGACTTGATAATGAATTTGTGTTTGCTCTCTCTAACGAATTTGCAGGAATGCAAATCATTTTCTTTTGGACATACAAAACCATCCTTCGAGAAAGAAAAATCAGCCAACAAACCAAAGTCATGCTTTGCCTCCTATTCTAAGAGATGAAGCTCTTCACGCTGGAATTGCTAAAATCTTTATTTGTCACTGAAGTCATTAACCAAATACAAATACTCATGCCACTTTTACTTCACAACTTACACAAAAGACTTTCAAAAGTAAAGTTCACAAAAATTAATCACACTTACTCAGAAAAACTTGTACTTTTTCAATTCAAGATATAATTTTGTATCTAACATATAAATGGTCAAACTCTTATTTATACAAAATATAAAGTCATAAACATATCTATACCTAGACGGAAATTTAGAGACTACCCACCATTTGTTTCAGACTAGCAACTTCAGCAATACGTCAACAATAATCAAAGAAAAAAACAATTACAAGAATCAGAAACTAAGCTGAAAAATTGATAACCTGGGGCTGATATAGGAAGGCACGGGAGTGGACGTTGCTTCAACGAGAACTCTCTGGGCGTTGTTATAGTGAGCAATGGCGTCGTCGACTAAGCCCCACTCTTCAGCCCTAACAGCCTTGGCGATCTCATCCTTTGCTAAATCGAAGTACCCCCTAAGCTTGTACGCAACACGCTCGTTGGAGACCGAAGCTCCAGGTCCAGCTATGCCTTCCATGGTTGACGAATTTGGAGGAGAATCAGAGTTTGGGTGAGACTCGTATGAGGCGGAAGCGGCGGAGAAGACCGAACCAAAAGAATCGATGATCCCTTTGAGGAAACTCATGTCTGGAACAAATGCATGCCGATTATTGGGATGAGGACGAGGAGGAGAGAGAGCTTAGAGAGAGAAAGAGGGTTTTCTTACCATTTCCGGGAAATTGAGTAAACTTTCCGGGAAAGTCATTCTTTATGGAGCTTAGCTTTTTCAGACTCCAGCGCATAGAAGAAATTGAGCATTTAATTTTAAATGGACAAAATATTTATGACTGAGAGATATATCACATATTGGATGTGAGTTTAAAAAAAAATAAAATTTAGGAACGAAAATTAAGTATTTTAATTAATTTCATAAATTACATAATTTTATTGGATGGTTTTAAATACTTTATAAAAAAATTTATGAAAGCAAATAAAAATAAGTGGAAAATATGGTTTTACAATATTTAAGGGTACAGCCGGGCGGCTATACTATGGAGAGTATAGCCGGGCGGCTATACTATTTAAATATTTTCGAATATTTTAAAGGTACAGCCGCACGGCTATACTCTATAAACATATACGAATATTTTAAAGGTATAGCCGTGCGGCTATTGACAGTATAGCCGTGCGGCTATACTCTGTAATGTATACGAATATTTTAAAAGTATATAATTAAGTAATATCTTTTCAACAATTTTTTTAAGTAATATATCTTAAGTCTTTTTCAATTACTTTAATCAGTAATTATATTTTAATTATTATTTCTTTAGTGAATATTTAGTATTTAAATATTTTACTAATTTCATAAATTACTTAATAACTAGTAATTAATTATTTTTAAATTATTCTTAATAACTAATTTCATAAATTACTTAATAACTAGTAATTAATTATTTTTAAATTATTCCTAGCATGTAACATGTTGAGCCTATGTGTTTGTTTCAAAATAAAAGGGGTCCTACTTTTGAGCCACTTATTAATTGTTGGTTGCTGATGGGTCTTATGCTTTTCTTCAACTTTTCTCTCTTTTCCTCCTTAATCTTTGTTTCTTTCCACTCTTTTTTGTTTGTTGTGTTTTGGTTTTGGTAAATAAAATTTATTGCAAACCACAAAGAGAATGCTCCAAAAGCTAGCAAGCCTAGAGAAAATGCAATCAGCCTTCAGCACCAGCAGAAGAGGAATGAACATGACTTATTGGGTTAAGTATGGAAACCTTGTGTAGCTCAACATCATGGAAAATGGTGGTTTTATGGTTAGGTGAGACCATGGCCACACATCTTAGATTGTTATAAAAGTGTTGACATATTCTTGGTGAAGTGGAAAATGAGTTGGAATTAGAAGAAATAGTCCAATCCTTAACAGGTAAGACTCTACGCATCCCAGCATACGATATAAGTCCATGCACATTTGTTTGAAATTTTGACACATTTTGATCATCAAGAGGAAAATGAGTGTGGGAAATTAGAAGAAAGAGTCCAATCCTTAACAGGCAAGAATGACTGAAAAACCTTCATCAGTAAGAAAGTTTCGGAGCTGGTTAGGTACACTCTCCTAGTCTCCTGACTAGGAATCAATTGCCATAACTAGAAGATTATAACGGTTGATTCAATCTGATCTTTCAAACAAATCAAGATCAGAATGCGCACCCGCTAGCAGATCGATGGTCCTGATCAGCCACCATGGCCATGGGGAACACAGAACAACCACGTCAACACTCCTACAAGAATGTCTTCGCCCTAAGAAAAAAAAGATAACAAAGAATTTGCACCATCCAATCTCATGGATTGATATCCTTTTTCTGTTTTCTTCTTTTGACAATCAAACCATTTAACCATATAAATAATAAACAAACGTGGAAGTTCCTCAGCTAGCAGTTGTTTTTTTCTCTTCATTTCACTTTCATAGATAGATGCAACCTATGAGAATAAAGCTTCCTCTGTCTTACATATGTAGATCATTTTCTCTTTTGCCAAACAGTTTAATATGTTATTTGATTAGACTATTAATTTAAGCCAATATTTAACCTCTGTCTTTGCCTCTTTAACTAACCAAGAAAGATGAGTATTCTCTATATCATACTCACCTTCATATCATTCTCAGTACTCTTTCTCTTCCTAACCTTCTGTTTTCTCATACTTAGAATCTTCACAGGTAAGTCCATCAGAAACCCAATTTACCCTCCTGTAAAAGGCACCGTCTTCGAGCAGCTCTTCTACTTCAACAGGCTCTATGACTACCAAACGGAAATGGCCAAAGAACACCCAACCATTCGGCTTCTTGCCCCTGAGCAAAGTGAAGTATATACTACTAACACAAGAAACATTGAGCATGTTCTGAAAACCAACTTTTCCAAGTACTCGAAAGGGAAGTATAACCAAGATATTGTGTCTGATATTTTTGGCCAAGGGATATTTGTTGTTGATGGAGAAAAGTGGAAGCAACAGAGGAAGCTGGCGAGCTTCGAGTTTTCGACAAGAGTTCTTAGAGATTTCAGCTGTTCTGTGTTTAGAAGAAATGCTGCTAAACTGGTTAGAGCTGTGTTTGAGATTTCAGGTGCCACTAAAAGTTTTGATATGCAAGTGAGTAATCTGAAACAAATAAATGTTTTTCTGTAAATTGCCTTCTGCTCTTGTTCAGATTAGAATATTAGCTATTTTATAATCAGAAGAACCAAATTGTTTGACATGCAGTTAATAACTGTTTGCTTGAGTATGTGTGAGTTGTTCTGTATTGTTTGCATATGATCTTCTTTTTCTGGCATATGATTTGTTTGCAGGATATTCTTATGAGATGTACCTTAGATTCTATATTCAAAGTTGGGTTTGGAATAGACCTGAATTGCTTGGAGGGGTCAAGCAAAGAAGGGACTGCATTTATGAAGGCCTTTGATGATTCAACTGCTCTGGCCTATTGGCGCTATGTTGATCCATTCTGGAAATTGAAAAGGTTTCTTAACATTGGTTCCGAAGCCGCGCTTAGAAAAAATGTCAAAGTCACTGATGATTTTGTCCACCAACTTATCAGGAGCAAGAGGAAATTGCTAGCAGGGCAAAAGGATCCTGTAAGTGATTTTACATTTTTGTTCTCCAAAAAAGCAAAAACAATTCTCTATGTTTCTTACATGATTTCATTTCAACTTTGTTAATGAAATCTTGAATTTTATTTTATGTTTTGAAGAACGACAAGGAGGACATACTGTCGAGGTTTCTGTTGGAGGGCGAAAAGGATCCGGAGGAAATGAATGACACATATCTAAGGGATATAATTCTGAATTTTATGATTGCTGGCAAAGATACCAGTGCAAATACACTCTCATGGTTCTTGTACATGCTCTGCAAGAACCCTTTGATACAAGAAAAAGTTGCACAAGAAGTGAGGGATGTTGTTGGTGGTCAGGTTGGTGACCCTGATGAACTTGTGGTCAATATAACTGATGCAGCTCTTGAAAAAATGCATTATCTTCACGCTGCAATAACAGAAACTTTGAGGCTATACCCTGCAGTTCCTGTGGTACGTATACTCTAATAACCTCGTATATATTTTTATCACAATTTCCCACTGAGATGCTGGTTAACTTATTTAATCTTTAGGGAAAAATTTAGCAATGCCACATGAACTTTGACCCATCGTTTCACTTCATCTCTAAACTTTTCTTTATGTCTTTGGCTTCCTCTCAGGATGGGAGATGTGCAGAGATAGATGACATTCTTCCTGATGGCTTTAGATTGAAAAAAGGAGATGGAATATACTACATGGCCTATGCCATGGGCAGAATGCCTTATATTTGGGGAGAAGATGCTGAGGATTTCCGGCCTGAAAGATGGCTCAAGAATGGAGTTTTCCAGCCTGAATCGCCGTTCAAATTTGTCTCATTTCACGTTAGTATCATATTTTCTGTTTCTTTATCACATATGTTCATGAATTAATCTTATCTGAACTTACACTAATGGTTTCACTTGTGTTACTTACAGGCAGGTCCTCGGATATGTTTAGGGAAAGACTTTGCTTACCGGCAGATGAAGATAGTATCGATGGCTCTTCTTTCCTTCTTCCGCTTCAAATTGGCCGATGAAACAAAAACTGTAACCTATAAGACCATGTTCACCCTTCACATGGATGGAGGTCTCCCTCTGCGTCCAGTTGCAAGGACAGCCCCATAAACTTCTTACATTTGAAGCAAAATAATGTTCTTGGTGTGGTCCCTACATGTATTTTGTTTAGAGTAATGCATTCTACATTGTACTATATTTCTAATAGATACGCGACACATCTATACAAATGAGTCGCACCTCTATTGGAGACATGGATTGTGACAACCAAAAAAAAGAAGAACAAGAAATGGATTCCTAATATAATACTAAGGGTGTGTTTGGTATGCCTCACTAGACTGGACTATACTAAATAAGCCTTGAAGCCCATGTTTGGTAAAATGGGGGACTAAGTTAAATGGGATTGTGGAGTCCAACAGTTAAAAAACCTCCTCACTCGTTCTCCTTATACAGAGAGGCTGAAATGCAGTTCGCAAAATAGCGAGCGTGCTATTTTGACGCGCAAGTCCGACTAATCCAATCGCAAAACCGAATCCATATCCAAGCTTCAAGAATCAATTTCTTCTTCTTCTTCACCTAGAATTATCACCACCGTAAACCCAGTCACAACAACCAACCACTACCAATTCAAACTCAACCACTTGAATCAACCACCACCAAATCAAACCCAGTGGAACCACAACCCAATTGAACCTTTCGAAAAAATTACCAACCATTGATCGTGGCTCAGTGAAACCAAATGGAGATTTGTGGCTTCGAAGAAGATGAGGATCTGTGACTTCAAAGGGAACAAGAGACCTTGGCTGCCAATCACAAGTTTAATCATGGCCTCGATGTTTTTGAAGTAACTCCTGCCTTCCTTAGAGCCATTTTAGATGTTGATGCTCAAGGTCCTGCCAGACCTCCCCTTGTTTTTGTTTTGGGGCGTTTACCCCCTCTGTAACCAAAAGAAAAAAGGAGGGGGAAAGGGGAGAGGGGGGGTGGAGGTTGGGGGAAGAATAGAGAGAAAATGAGAGGGAAGCAGAGAAAGGTTTGGGAGGGGGATATAGAAAAAAAGGGATACCAATGTTGTGTCAATATTGGAGAAAAAAAGTGAGAGAACCAGAGAGAGATCGGGAGGGAGAAAGAAAAGAGAAAAAAGAAACAGGGCTGGGAAGGAAGAAGAAAAGAGAAGGAGAGAAAAGGAAGAAAGAAAGAAAAAAATAGATAAAAGACAAAAGATAAAGATAGTTTGTCTTTAAAAAATATTTTAAATATTTTATATATAATAAATTTTACATATCTCATTGGTTTCTTTGCAGTATTTATTTAGTTTTAGGTCAAAATTCCTAATTAATTTTAAATATTTATGTAATTTTTTTAGTCCAACACAGTACAAAACATAGGTTTTCACTATTTTTACAATCCAGCTTCTTAGTCCGACCCAACACCAAACGTAGGTCAGTACTTAATCCAGCTTAGGCCAATCCGAGCTAATCCGAGACAGTCCCAGGATTTAGTCCAGTCCATGACAGTCCGCTGTGCCAAACGACCCCTAATAGTTTTATGATTTTTGTTCATCACCCCCACAAACTTTTTGCCATGAACGACAAACTCTTGGTCTGTCCACCCACAGCTCACTTATCTATAAAACAAAAGAGAAAGCCACAAAGGTTGACAGAGCATTTTGGGAGCTGTAGTTTTCACACAATATAGTTCACTATTTAGGTAAACAGGAATTCAATTTCAGCTAATTTGGATAAAGTTAAAAGCCAAAATATAATACTTGCTTTTATCATAATATAATTAAAGTTGGGCCTGATTTTTTTTTTAAAAAAGGATTGCATTGTCTTTTTAGTTATTATTTTAAGTTAGTCTAAAGAATCTGGGCCTCCTGTTCGGCCTAATCTAAAATAACAATTCTTTTCTAAGTATTAAAACCCAAATAAAAATACTCAATGTCTCAAATACTCTAATTAGTAAAGTTACTTATGTCTAATACCTAATTTTTTTTGGGGGTAATTACATTGAAAATGGAAAAGGAAAGAGAATTGTCTTAGGCTTTGGGTTTCCATTTTAAATGGTTTGGTTTGATTTGGTTTCCTCCATGATTTTTGTCAAAAACAAATCAAACCAAACCGTTATATTGTAATTGATTCAGCCGTGGTTTTAAGATTAAAACAATCCAATCTGGATTGTGCCCACCCCTACTTTCTAGACTGCTTGTTTGTGTGGGCAAAAACGAAAAGAAATGACATCAAATCTTTGTCGAGGTTCTTCCAAGATTGCAAAGAGTTTCTTGGGGTGATTAAAGTCATGGTTTTACATATTTGCTAATTTACATATATTTACAAGGTTGTTTCCATTATCTACAAATTACAAACAGAATACAGAGCAAAAACCTCCAAATATCATAACAATATCATAATATGTGATAACCTTGAACATTGATTTTCTTCAGATATAGGAAATTTTATGAGGTTGCCCTTGGAACTGCAAGCATAGGGAGGCTGCCATCTATGTGAAGGGTGAACATGGTCCTATATGTTACAGCTTTTGTTTCATCAGCCAATTTGAAGCGGAAGAAGCAAAGAAGAGCCATTGCTACTATCTTCATCTGCCGGTAAGCAAAGTCCTTCCCTAGACAGATCCGAGGACCTGCCTGCAAGTAGCACCAATTCAGTGAAACAACTATTAGTGAACATTAGGATGATTAAGCTATGTGACAAATAAAAAGAAATTAAATTACTCACGTGAAATGTGACAAATTTGAAGGGTGATTCAGACTGAAAAATTCCGTTGTTGAGCCATCTTTCAGGCCGGAAATCGTCAGCATCTTTTCCCCAAATATAAGGCATTCTGCCCATGGCATAGGCCATGTAGTTTACTCCATCTCCTTTTCTCACTCTAAAGCCATCAGGAAGAATGTCATCTACCTCTGCACATCTCCCATCCTTAGAGGAAAGCCAAAGGCACAAAGAAGTCAATATTTTCAGTGCTTACGCATTTGGCCTTAACTTTAGTATATGAAAATTTCACCCTAATGTACAGAACCATAGATATTAAACTCATTTCCCTAATGGAAACTGAAGAATAATTAGGCTTAAACATCTTTGGTTTGATAATAGCCAACACAATGGGGTACGCTCAAGGAATATTTATCTTGTGGCGTTGGTTTTGATATATTTAGCACAGATTTTATCAAGGCTTTGGCACTGTCCTGTTTAGGTTCTCACAAACAACTATAACAAATAACAATATCTCATTCAAAAACTATCCATAAAGAAAATTAATACAGGGTTATTGGAGTATATGCATACAATGGGAACTGCAGGGTATAGCCTCAACGTTTCTGTCAATGCCGCGTGAAGGTAATGCATTTGTTCAAGAGTTCCATCAGTAATGTTCTCCACAAATTCATCGATTTTCGCTTCACCGACCTGATTACCAACAACATCCCTCACTTCTTGTACAATTTTTTCCTGTATTAGAGGGTTCTTGCTGAGCAGGTAAAAGAACCATGAGAGTGTATTTGCACTGGTGTCTTTGCCAGCAATCATAAAATTCAGAATGATGTCCCTTAGATATTTGTCATTCATTTCCTCTGGATCCTTCTTGCTCTCCAATAGAAACCTTGATAGTATGTCTTCCTTGTCATTCTTTGAAACATACAATAAAATTCAAAGTTTCATTAATAAAACTGATGCTATAAAATGGAAACTTCAATGCAGAATCAAAAGAAAAAAAAATGATATACGAACATGCAAAGCCACTACACAAGTGTAAAATTCACTTACAACATCCTTTTGCTCCTCCAGAAATTTCCTCTTGCTCCTGATAACTTGGTGCACAAAATCATCAATGACTTTGACATACTTTTTAAGGGAGGCCTCGGAACCAAGGTTGAGAAATCTTTTCAGTTTCCAGAATGGATCAACATAGCGGAAATAGGTTAAAGCAGTTGATTCATCAAAGGCCTTCATAAATGCAGTCCCTTCTTTGCTTGACCCCTCCAAGCAATTCAGGTCTATTCCAAACCCAACTTTGAATATGGAGTCCAAGGTATATCTCATGAGCAAATCCTACAAAAAGAATCATAAACAAAAAAAGGTAAATAACAACTTATATCATTACATCAGCTGTTATGAAATCAGATTCATCTTCTATTTTCCAAGTTACTTACAAAATAGATAGAAAATCCTAAACATTGGGAGTTTACAAGCTGAATACTTTTATGGTATGATACATCCCCTAATTTCACAGATCATGATTTCTTCTCTCTACTCTTTTGTACCAAAAACCACCCAAATTCAAGTTGACCTAGCTCAGCCCTCTAAATTGATTAATGTTTTATCAAACCAACTTGATCAAGGGGACACTAAACAAGTTTATACCAGCCAGTTATATATTATCTGTATGTCAAATGTCAAATTTAGTTCTGCTATTATTAAATAACTCTATGTGTTTAAACAAGACCACAAGACAAGTTACAAACAAGAAAAGATATGTTGGCGTTTTCAGATTACTGACTTGCATATCAAAAAACCTCCTGGAAACTGAAATCTCAGAAATAACTTTAACCAGTTTGGCAGCGTTTCTTCTAAACACAGAGCAGCTAACATCTCTAAGAACTCTCGTGGAGAACTCAAAGCTCGCGAGCTTCCTCTGCTGCTTCCACTTTTCTCCATCAACAATAAATATCCCTTGGCCAAAAACATCAGACAGAATAGCTTGGTTATACTCCCCTTTCGAATAGCTGCCAAAGTTGGTCTTCAGAACATGCTCAATGTTTCGCGTGTCAGTTGTGTATATTGCGCTGTGTTCCGGGGCCAGAAGCCTGTAAGTTGTGTGTTTTTTGGCGACTTCAGTTTGGTAGTCATAGAGTCTGTTGAAGTATAAGAGCTGGTGGAGGACAGTGCCTTTTACAGGTGGGTAGTTGGAGTTTCTGATGGACTTGCCTGTGAAGATTCTAAGTATGAAGAGGGATAAGGTTAGGAAGAGAAAGAACAATATGAAGGTGAAGATGATATAGAAAATACCCATCTTTCTTTTAGCTAACTAGAGGCCTTACAGAGTAGTAGATAGTCTAGAGAGAGAGAGAGAGAGAGAGAGAGAGAATTTTGGCCTCTTAGATAAGGTTGCAAACTGAAAATGAAATGAAGAGAAGACAGAAATGCAACCAGACAGCACTCTACGCAGATCTATAATATAAAGAATATTTACTTAAATGGTATTGAAACTTATACAAATTTGTATTTTGATTCCTCAATTAAATTATTTTCTCAAATGATTCATTAACTCTTTATTATTCAACAAATTAATCCCACAGTCTAATTTTCTGTTAAATTTAACTAAATTTTAAAGTGAATATGACTTTTCAAATAAACAAATTAAAATAAATACAAAATTAGAAAAAATTGAAGAAAAAGAGAAAAAAAAATCATAAGACCCAAACCCAGCGCCCATCCCTGCATCAAGCTCATCCACCTTGTGCTCCACCCGGTGTTCTAGTACAACACCTGAGGGCTGATGGGAAGAGCTAAAGCTCCACCAGGTCAAATGTTGACCAAAAAGAAGAATGAACAAAGGGTTAGCCACAAAATTGGTATTTTGGTTTTTATTTTTTTATTTTTTATTATATATGAAATGACTAATTTGCCCTTGTATTTAATGGAAATATTGACAGAATGTAACGGTGAATCAATTTGCTGAATAATATAGAATTGATGGATCATTTAAGTGAATAATTTAATTAAAAGACCAAAATGCAAATCAGGCATAAATTTAAAGACCATTTAAGTAAATAACTAATAATATAATGTTATTTATTTTTCCTTGTCGATTTAAATTAATTAAAAGAATTTAAGTGGTAGGCCTCATGAACTTGATAGAGTTGGACATTAGTATGAGCATTATTGGTTTGGATATGAAAAGGTCAATGGTTTTTTATGAGCAATATTGGATTGGAAGGTTCATGACATATTACAAGAAGGTTGTTTCTATTTAAATATAACATATCACATGCTATCGTGTCATTTAATTGTATATACATAAAGAAAGTGTTCACACTCCAATATCACAAGAGTTCATCAAAGTGAACATTGTTTTGCTTCAGCTTCACATAGAGGAAGTTTATCAGGCTGTCCTTGGAACTGCAAGCATAGGGAGACTGCCATCTATGTGCAGGGTGAACATGGTCCTATATGTTACACTTCTCGTTTCATCAGCCAATTTAAAGCGGAAGAAGCGAAGAAGAGCAATCGCTACTATCTTCATCTGCCGGTAAGCAAAATCCTTCCCTAGACAAATCCGAGGACCTGCCTGCAAATAGCACAAGTAGAACTGTGAGTGAACACTTGGATGACTAACCTGTGTGATAAAGAAAAAGGAAATAAGGTACTAACGTGAAATGCGACGAATTTGAAGGGTGATTCGGGCTGGAAAATTCCATTGTTGAGCCATCTTTCAGGTCGGAAATCGTCAGCATCTTTTCCCCAAATGTAAGGCATTCTGCCCATGGCATAGGTCATGTAGTTTACTCCATCTCCTTTTCTCACTCTAAAGCCATCGGGAAGAATGTCATCTACCTCTGCATATCTCCCATCCTTAGAGGAAAGCCAAACACACAAAGATGTCAATATTTTCAGTGCTTATAAATTTGGCCATAATGGAAACTGACAAACAATTAGACCTCTCTTCTTTCACAATAGCCAACACTACATGGTGTTGGTTTTTATAAAATTAGCACAAGATTTTATCAACGCTTTGACACTGTCCTGTTTAGATTCTCATAAAAAACTAGAACAAGTATAATGAATAGCAAGCATCTCATTCAGAAAATCATAAAGCAAACTAATACAGGGTTATTGGAGTATACACATACAATGGGAACTGCAGGGTATAGCCTCAACGTCTCTGTCAGTGCCGCGTGAAGATAATGCATTTGTTCAAGAGTTGCATCAGTTATGTTCACCACAAATTCATCGATTTTCGCTTTACCAATTTGATTGCCAACGACATCCCTCACTTCTTGTACAACTTTTTCCTGTATTAGAGGGTTCTTGCTGAGCAGGTAGAAGAACCATGAGAGGGTATTTGCACTGGTGTCCTTGCCAGCAATCATAAAATTCAGAATGATGTCCCTTAGATATTTGTCATTCATTTCTTCTGGATCCTTCTCGCTCTCCAGTAGAAACCTCGATAGTATGTCCTCCTTGTCATTCTTTGAAGCATAACATAAAGTTCAAATTTTAGAATTAGAAACTTCAAAGTAAAAATTTATAGGACTACTTTCAGTAACACACACAAACAGAGGAAGATGACAATGAAAGATAATGTACAAGTGCAAAGTTAACTTACAACATCCTTTTGCTCCTCTAGCAATTTCCTCTTGCTCCTGATAACTTGGTGCACAAAATCATCAATGACTTTGATATACTTTTTAAGGGAGGCCTCGGAACCAAGGTTGAGAAATCTTTTCAGTTTCCAGAATGGATCAACGTAGCGAAAGTAGGACAGAGCAGTTGATTCATCAAAGGCCTTCATAAATGCAGTCCCTTCTTTGCTTGACCCCTCCAAGCAATTCAGGTCTATTCCAAACCCAACTTTGAAAATGGAATCCAAGGTACATCTCATAAGCAAGTCCTACAAAAATAATCATATGTAAGAAAATGTAAATAATAACTTACACCATAAAGCTGTTAGTTAAAAATAAGATAATGTTCAGAAACAATGTGCCCACGTTTTTCTAATTGATCTTACTTTCAAAGATATTTAGAATAGATGGGAAATACTAAAACTTTGGAGTTTACAATCTGAAATACATGATCTGGTATTTAGAAATGATTTTGATTATGAACAATTTTGTTTGATCAGAATGAGTTCAGCTTGCAATTTTCCAATTTCACCGGTAAAGTTTTTCTCTCATATTAGTTCCAAGAACCAGCCCAAATTAAAGTTGACTTTAGGATACCGCCCCAATTTTATAAGCATAGCTCAGAGTTGAGCTTTTATGAAACCAATCTGATGATGCAACACTGAACAAGTTTTACATAACCTGCAGACTGAACCAATAACCACTACGTGATCTGAACAAAACCAGAAGACAAGTTGTGAAAATTTTTAGGAAAAAAAATAGAAATAAAGAGAGACAGAGAGATGTAGGTTTCAGATTACTCACTTGCATATCAAAAACTCCATTGGAACCTGAAATCTCAAAAACAACTTTAACCAGCTTGGCAGCATTTCTTCTAAACACAGAGCAGCTAACGTCTCTAAGAACTCTCGTCGAGAACTCGAAGCTTGCAAGCTTCCTCTGCTGCTTCCACTTTTCTCCATCCACAACAAATATCCCTTGGCCAAAAACATCAGACAGAATAGCTTGCGTATACGCCCCTTTCGAATAGCTGGCAAAGTTGGTTTTCAGAACATGCTCAACGTTTCGTGCATCAGTCGTGTATAATTCGCTGTGGTGCGGGGCTAGAAGCCTGTAAGTTGACTGTGTTTTGGCAACTTCAGTTTGGTAGTCATAGAGTCTGTTCAAGTATAAGAACTGGTGGTAGACAGTACCTTTTACAGGTGGGTAGTTTGGGTTTCTGATGGACTTGCCGGTGAAGATTCTAAGTATGAAGAGGGACAAGGTTAGGAAGAAAAAGAGCAACATGAAGGTGAAGATGATAACAAGAAAACCCATCTTGATTTTCTTTAAGATAATAGGAGGCAGAGAAATTAACGTGTCAAATGGCGTGTCAAATGTTGAGAACCTTGGGTTCCTAAAACTTAAAATGCTCTCTCAACCTTTGTGGCTTTCTCTTTTGTTTTATACAGGAAGTGAACCTTTGGGTGGACGGACCAAGAGTTTGTCGTTCGTTTTTTCGACTAAAAAAAATAAAGAGTTTGTCGTTCATGGCAAAAAGTTTGTGGGGGTGATGAACAAAAATCGTAAAACTATTAGTATTATATTAGGAATCCATTTCTTGTTTTTGTTTTTTTTGGTTGTCACAATCCATGTCTCGAATAGAAGTGCGACTCATTTGTATAAATGTGTTGCGTGTCTATTAGAAATATATTACAATGTAGAATGCATTACTCTAAACAAAATACATGTAGGGACCACACCAAGAACATTGTTTTGCTTCAAATGTAAGTTGTTTATGAGGCTGTCCTTGCAACTGCACGCAGAAGGAGATCCATGTGAAGGGTGAACGTGGTCTTTATAGGTTATAGTTTTTGTTTCATCTGCCAATTTGAAGCGGAAGAAGGAAAGAAGAGTCGTCGATACTATCTTCATCTGTCGATAAGCAAAGTCTTTTTTTAGACATATCTGAGGACCTACCTGTAAGTAACACAAGTGAAACCATTGGTGTAAGTTCAGATTAGATTAATTCATAAACATATGTGATAAAGAAATAAAAAATATGATGCTAACGTGAAATGAGACAAATTTGAACGGCAATTCAGGCTGGAAAACTTCATTCTTGAGCCATCTTTCAGGCCGGAAATCCTCAGCATCTTCTCCCCAAATATAAGACATTCTGCCCATGGCATAGGCCATGTAGTAAATTCCATCTCCTTTTTTCAATCTAAAGCCTCAGGAAGAATGTCATCTATCTCTGCACATCTCCCATCCTAAGAGGAAGCCAAAGCATAAAGAAAAGTTTAGGGATGAAGGGAAACGATGGGTCAAAGTTCCTGTGGCATTGCTAAATTTTTCCCTAAAGATTAAATAAGTTAACCAGCATCTCAGTGGGAAATTGTCATAAAAATATATACGAGGTTATTTGAGTATACATACCACAGGAACTGCAGGGTATAGCCTCAAAGTTTCTGTTATTGCCGCGTGAAGATAATGCATTTCTTCAAGAGCTGCATCAGTTATATTGGCCACAAGTTCATCAGGGTCACCAACCTGACCACCAACAACATCCCTCACTTCTTCTCTCTCTCTCTCTCTCTCTCTCTCGGGATGTCGCTGTACAAGAAGGGAGGGATGTCGTTGGCAATCAAATCGGTAAGCGAAAATCGATGAATTTGTGGCGAACATAACTGATGCAACTCTTGAACAAATGCATTATCTTCACGCGACACTGACAGAGATGCTTGTTATTCGTTATACTTGTTCTAGGTTTTTAGAGAATCTAAACAGGACAGTATCAAAGCGTTGATAAAATCTTGTGCTAATTTTATAAAAACCAACACCATGTAGCGTTGGCTATTGTGAAAGAAGAGAGGTCTAATTGTTTGTCAGTTTCCATTATGGCCAAATTTATAAGCACTGAAAATATTGACATCTTTGTGTGTTTGGCTTTCCTCTAAGGATGGGAGACATGCAGAGGTAGATGACATTCTTCCTGATGGCTTTAGAGTGAGAAAAGGAGATGGAGTAAACTACATGACCTATGCCATGGGCAGAATGCCTTATATTTGGGGAAAAGATGCTGACGATTTCCGACCTGAAAGATGGCTCAACAATGGAATTTTCCAGCCCGAATCACCCTTCAAATTCGTAGCATTTCATGTTAGTACCTTATTTCCTTTTTCTTTATCACACAGGTTAGTCATCCAAGTGTTCACTCACAGTTCTACTTGTGCTATTTGCGCAGGTCCTCGGATTTGTCTAGGGAAGGACTTTGCTTACTGGCAGATGAAGATAGTAGCGATTGCTCTTCTTCGCTTCTTCCGCTTTAAATTGGCTGATGAAACGAGAAGTGTAACATATAGGACCATGTTCACCCTGCACATAGATGGCAGTCTCCCTATGCTTGCAGTTCCAAGGACAGCCTGATAAACTTCCTCTATGTGAAGCTGAAGCAAAACAATGTTCACTTTGATGAACTCTTGTGATATTGGAGTGTGAACACTTTCTTTATGTATATACAATTAAATGACACGATAGCATGTGATATGTTATATTTAAATAGAAACAACCTTCTTGTAATATGTCATGAACCTTCCAATCCAATATTGCTCATAAAAATAAACCATTGACTTTTTCATATCCAAACCAATAATGCTCATAACAAGGTCCAACTCTACCAAGTTCATGAGGCCTACCACTCAAGTTCTTTTAATTAATTTAAATCGATAAGGAAAAATAAATAACATTATATTATTGGTTATTTATTCAAATAGTTTTTAAATTTATATTCAATTTGCATTTTAGTCCCTCAATTAAATTATTCACTCAAATGATCCATCAATTCTATATTATTCAGCAAATTGGTGCACCGTTACATTCTATTAATATTTTCGTTAAATATGAGTACAAATTAGTTATTTCATATGTAATAAAAAATAAAAAAATAAAAACTAAAATACCAATTTTGTGGCTAACCCTTTTTTCCTTCTTCTTTTTGGTCAACATTTGACCTAGTGGAGCTTTAGCTCTTCCCATCAGCCCTCAGGTGTTGTACTAGAATACTGAGTGGAGCATAAGGTGGATGAGCTTGATGCAGGCGCACGAGAACGACAGAAACAGAAACTCATACACAATTCTAAATCTCATTTCCGTGTTCTAAACCAATTGCTCTCTCTCTCTCTCTCTCTCTATATATATATATATATATATATTGGTTTTGGGGGTGTGGGGGTGTGGGGGGAGGAGGAGGGGTCTGTTGCCAAGAGGAGGGCGAATGGGAGAGAGAGAGAGAGAGAGGGGGAAAACAGAAGAGGGGAGGAGTCTGTGGGGGAATGGGGGAGAAGAAATCGGAGGGATGGCGCTGGGCAGTCTTATGATTTTTTTTCTCTTCTTTTTCAATTTTTTCTAATTTTGTATTTATTTTAATTTATTTATTTAAAAAGTCATATTTATTCTAAAATTTAGTTAAATTTAACAAAAAATTAGACAGTAGATCAATTTGTTGAATAATAAAGAATTCACGGATTATTTAAGGAAATAATTTAATTGAGGAATTAAAATACAAATTGGTATAAGTTTGGAAAATAGCTTAAAATACCACCAATTTTATAATTTTTTGTCAAAATACCACCCTTCCCCAAAATTTTTAAAACTACTACCTATAAATACAATTTTATTGTAAATTGATTGTACCCATATCACTTTTTCAGAAATTGGGTTCTCGCTCAACTCTCTTGGCTCTGTCTCTCTCTTTAGCCTAGCTCTCTCTCTCTCCGACATAGTCATCTTCCTCCCTCAGCCATCCAAGCTTAACTCCACAGGTCACAAGGTACTGTTCACTTTCCTTTTCTTAGAAATTTGGGGTTTTTGTGAATTTGGTTTATGATGCATGGATTTGTTTGAAATTGGTTTAGGGGTTTCTTCCAAATTGGTTTGATAGGAAGGCATAATACCTCCGAATTGAGCGTTCCAAGCCGCAGGGGGCAGCTGCCTTTTCCATTTACGAACTTTCAACAAAGTCACAATCTTTTGGGCACAAAACAAATCCACCTCTGCAACAAAGGCCCAATTACAATTAGCAAAAGAAATCAAAAAAAAGTAACCCAAAAAAAAAAAAAAAACCTTAGAATTTGAAGAAATAGAGAGAAAGAGAGACCTTAGAAGGAGAATCAGCAACCTTGTAAGCATTCGCAGTAACACCCACCAACCACAACCCAGGAAAAATAGTCTGTCAGCGACAGCAACAACATCACCTTCCTATCAAACCAATTTGGAAGAAACCCCTAAACCAATTTCATACAAATCCGTACACCATAAACCAAATTCACAAAAACCCCAAATTTCTAAGAAAAGGAACGTGAACAGTACCTCGTGGATGTGAACTGTGGAGTTAAGCTTGGATGGGTGAGGGAGGAAGATGACTATGTCGGAGAGAGAGAGAGAGAGAGAGAGAGAGCTAGGCTAAAGAGAGAGACAGAGCTAAGAGAGTTGAGCGAGAACCCAATTTCTGAAAAAGTAATATGAGTGCAATCGGTTTACAATAAAGATGTATTTATAAGTGGTAGTTTTAAAAATTTTGGGGAGGGGTGGTATTTTGACAAAAAATTATAAAATTAGTGGTATTTTAAGCTATTTCCCTATAAGTTTTAACTTAAAATAATATAATTTAATTGAGGAATCAAAATACAAATTGAAATAATTTAAGTAAATATTCTTTATATTATAGATCTGCGTAGAGTGCTGTCTGGTTGCATTTCTGTCTTCTCTTCATTTCATTTTCAGTTTATCTACTACTCTCTCTCTCTCTCTAAGGGGCCAAAGTTCTCTCTCTCTCTCTCTCTCTCTCTTCTCTCTCTAGACTATCTACTACTCTGTAAGGCCTCTAGTTAGCTAAAAGAAAGATGGGTATTTTCTATATCATCTTCACCTTCATATTGTTCTTTCTCTTCCTAACCTTATCCCTCTTCATACTTAGAATCTTCACAGGCAAGTCCATCAGAAACCCCAACTACCCACCTGTAAAAGGCACTGTCCTCCACCAGCTCTTATACTTCAACAGACTCTATGACTACCAAACTGAAGTCGCCAAAAAACACACAACTTACAGGCTTCTGGCCCCGGAACACAGCGCAATATACACAACTGACACGCGAAACATTGAGCATGTTCTGAAGACCAACTTTGGCAGCTATTCGAAAGGGGAGTATAACCAAGCTATTCTGTCTGATGTTTTTGGCCAAGGGATATTTATTGTTGATGGAGAAAAGTGGAAGCAGCAGAGGAAGCTCGCGAGCTTTGAGTTCTCCACGAGAGTTCTTAGAGATGTTAGCTGCTCTGTGTTTAGAAGAAACGCTGCCAAACTGGTTAAAGTTATTTTTGAGATTTCAGTTGCCAGGAGGGTTTTTGATATGCAAGTCAGTAATCTGAAAACGCCAACATATCTTTTCTTGTTCGTAACTTGTCTTGTGATCTTGTTTAAATCACATAGAGTTATTTAATAATAGCAGAACTAAATTTGACATTTGACATACAGATAATATATAACTGGCTGGTATAAACTTGTTTAGTGTCTCCTTGATCAAGTTGGTTTGATAAAACATTAATCAATTTAGAGGGCTGAGCTAGGTCAACTTGAATTTGGGTGGTTTTTGGTACAAAAGAGTAGAGAGAAGAAATCATGATCTGTGAAATTAGGGGATGAATCATACCATAAAAGTACTCAGCTTGTAAACTCCCAATGTTCAGGATTTTCTATCTATTTTGTAAGTAACTTGGAGGATAGAAGATGAATCTGATTTCATAACAGCTGATGTAATGATATAAGTTGTTATTTACCTTTTTTTGTTTATGATTCATTTTGTAGGATTTGCTCATGAGATGTACCTTGGACTCCATATTCAAAGTTGGGTTTGGAATAGACCTGAATTGCTTGGAGGGGTCAAGCAAAGAAGGGACTGCATTTATGAAGGCCTTTGATGAATCAACTGCTTTAACCTATTTCCGCTATGTTGATCCATTCTGGAAACTGAAAAGATTTCTCAACCTTGGTTCCGAGGCCTCCCTTAAAAAGTATGTCAAAGTCATTGATGATTTTGTGCACCAAGTTATCAGGAGCAAGAGGAAATTTCTGGAGGAGCAAAAGGATGTTGTAAGTGAATTTTACACTTGTGTAGTGGCTTTGCATGTTCGTATATCATTTTTTTTTCTTTTGATTCTGCATTGAAGTTTCCATTTTATAGCATCAGTTTTATTAATGAAACTTTGAATTTTATTGTATGTTTCAAAGAATGACAAGGAAGACATACTATCAAGGTTTCTATTGGAGAGCAAGAAGGATCCAGAGGAAATGAATGACAAATATCTAAGGGACATCATTCTGAATTTTATGATTGCTGGCAAAGACACCAGTGCAAATACACTCTCATGGTTCTTTTACCTGCTCAGCAAGAACCCTCTAATACAGGAAAAAATTGTACAAGAAGTGAGGGATGTTGTTGGTAATCAGGTCGGTGAAGCGAAAATCGATGAATTTGTGGAGAACATTACTGATGGAACTCTTGAACAAATGCATTACCTTCACGCGGCATTGACAGAAACGTTGAGGCTATACCCTGCAGTTCCCATTGTATGCATATACTCCAATAACCCTGTATTAATTTTCTTTATGGATAGTTTTTGAATGAGATATTGTTATTTGTTATAGTTGTTTGTGAGAACCTAAACAGGACAGTGCCAAAGCCTTGATAAAATCTGTGCTAAATATATCAAAACCAACGCCACAAGATAAATATTCCTTGAGCGTACCCCATTGTGTTGGCTATTATCAAACCAAAGATGTTTAAGCCTAATTATTCTTCAGTTTCCATTAGGGAAATGAGTTTAATATCTATGGTTCTGTACATTAGGGTGAAATTTTCATATACTAAAGTTAAGGCCAAATGCGTAAGCACTGAAAATATTGACTTCTTTGTGCCTTTGGCTTTCCTCTAAGGATGGGAGATGTGCAGAGGTAGATGACATTCTTCCTGATGGCTTTAGAGTGAGAAAAGGAGATGGAGTAAACTACATGGCCTATGCCATGGGCAGAATGCCTTATATTTGGGGAAAAGATGCTGACGATTTCCGGCCTGAAAGATGGCTCAACAACGGAATTTTTCAGTCTGAATCACCCTTCAAATTTGTCACATTTCACGTGAGTAATTTAATTTCTTTTTATTTGTCACATAGCTTAATCATCCTAATGTTCACTAATAGTTGTTTCATTGAATTGGTGCTACTTGCAGGCAGGTCCTCGGATCTGTTTAGGGAAGGACTTTGCTTACCGGCAGATGAAGATAGTAGCAATGGCTCTTCTTTGCTTCTTCCGCTTCAAATTGGCTGATGAAACAAAAGCTGTAACATATAGGACCATGTTCACCCTTCACATAGATGGCAGCCTCCCTATGCTTGCAGTTCCAAGGGCAACCTCATAAAATTTCCTATATCTGAAGAAAATCAATGTTCAAGGTTATCACATATTATGATATTGTTATGATATTTGAAGGTTTTTGCTCTGTATTCTGTTTGTAATTTGTAGATAATGGAAACAACCATGACTTTCATCACCCCTAGAAACTCTCTGCAATCTTGGGAGAACCTCAGCAAAGATTTGATGTCATTTCTTTTCATTTTTGCCCACACAAACAAGCAGTCTAGAAAGTAGGGGTGGGCACAGTCCAGATTGGATCCTTTTTATCTCTAAACCATTGCCAAACCAATTACAATTTAACGGTTTGGTTTGATTTGGTTTTGACAAAAATTACGGAGGAAACCAAACCAAACCAAACCAAACCAATTTAAAAAGGAAACCTCAAGCCTAAAACAGTTCTCTTTCCTTTTCCATTTCCCAACATAATTTATCCAATTACAACAAAAAAATTCACAACTTGCTACATAATTTTTTCATTTTCTAGCGTATCTAACAATTCTAAAACGCAACATGCCATAAAACTTCAAATTTCAATAACTAATATAGCTATGATTTAAATATCAATAATTATATATGAAATGACTAATTTGCCCTTATATTTAACGGAAATATTGACAGAATGTAATGGTGAACCAATTTGCTGAATAATATAGAATTGATGGATCATTTGAGTGAATAATTTAATTGAAAGACCAAAATACAAATCAGGTATAAGTTTAAAGATCATTTAAGTAAATAACTAATAATATAATGTTATTTATTTTTCCTTGTCGATTTAAATTAATTAAAAGAACTTAAGTGGTAGGCCTCATGAACTTGATAGAGTTGGACATTATTATGAGCATTATTGGTTTGGATTTGAAAAGGTCAATGGTTTTTTATGAGCAATATTGGATTGGAAGGTTCATGACATATTACAACAAGGTTGTTTCTATTTAAATATAACATATCACATGCTATCGTGTCATTTAATTGTATATACATAAAGAAAGTGTTCACACTCCAATATCACAAGAGTTCATCAAAGTGAACATTGTTTTGCTTCAGCTTCACATGGAGGAAGTTTATCAGGCTGTCCTTAGAACTGCAAGCATAGGGAGACTGCCATCTATGTGCAGGGTGAACATGGTCCTATATGTTACACTTCTCGTTTCATCAGCCAATTTAAAGCGGAAGAAGCAAAGAAGAGCAATCGCTACTATCTTCATTTGCCGGTAAGCAAAGTCCTTCCCTAGACAAATTCGAGGACCTGCCTGCAAATAGCACAAGTAGAACTGTGAGTGAACACTTGGATGACTAATCTGTGTGATAAAGAAAATGGAAATAAGGTACTAACGTGAAATGCGACGAATTTAAAGGGTGATTCGGGCTGGAAAATTCCATTGTTGAGCCATCTTTCAGGTCGGAAATCGTCAGCATCTTTTCCCCAGATATAAGGCATTCTGCCCATGGCATAGGTCATGTAGTTTACTCAATCTCCTTTTCTCACTCTAAAGCCATCAGGAAGAATGTCATCTACCTCTGCATATGTCACATCCCGGGATCAACTCCGTCGTAGCACGATATTGTCCGCTTTGGGCCCCCCTCTCTGCCCGTACGGTTTTGTTTCTGGGAGCTCACGAGCAACTTCCCAGTGGGTCACCCATCCTGGGATTGCTCTAGCCCCCAACTCGCTTAACTTCGGAGTTCTTATAACTCCGAAGCCAGTGAGCTCCCAAAAGGCCTCGTGAAAGTTGGGGGCATCCCATCTAGCAAGATATTGTCCTCTCTGGGCCCACTCGACAGTGTCCCGCAAGGATTTGTTCCGGGGCAGCTACATTCTCACTCCCCAGAGGCCTCATACTAGATGGATGCGAGGTGTGCCATATAAGGCACATCACCCCCTCTCCGTTTGGTCGATGTGGGATCTCACAATCCACCCCCCTTAAGGGATCCGACGTCCTCGTCGGCACACTCGCACCACACGGCAGAGTGGCTCCGATACCAAATTGTCACACCCCGGACCGGCTCCGCCGTAGCGCGATATTGTCCGCTTTGGGCCTGGCTACATTCTCACCAGCCCGCACGGTTTTGTTTCTGGAAGCTCACGAAGCAACTTCCCAGGGTGGTCACCCATCCTGGGATTGCTCCAGCCTCCAACTCGCTTAACTTCGGAGTTCTTACAACTCCGAAGCCAGTGAGCTCCCAAAAGGCCTCGTACAAGTTGGGGGCATCCCATCTAGCAAGATATTGTCCTCTCTGGGCCCACTCGACAGTGTCCCGCAAGGATTTGTTCCGGGGCAGCTACATTCTCACTCCCCAGAGGCCTCCTTCTAGATGGATGCGAGGTGTGCCATATAAGGCACATCACCCCCTCTCCGTTTGGTCGATGTGGGATCTCACAATCCACCCCCCTTAAGGGATCCGACATCCTCGTCGGCACACTCGCACCACACGGCAGAGTGGCTCCGATACCAAATTGTCACACCCCGGACCGGCTCCGCCGTAGCGCGATATTGTCCGCTTTGGGCCTGGCTACATTCTCACCAGCCCGCACGGTTTTGTTTCGGGAGCTCACGAAGCAACTTCCCAGGGTGGTCACCCATCCTGGGATTGCTCCAGCCTCCAACTCGCTTAACTTCGGAGTTCCTACGAACCCGAAGCCAGTGAGCTCCCAAAAGGCCTCCTCGTGAAAGTTGGGGGCATCCCATCTAGCAAGATATTGTCCTCTCCTCTCCCCACTCGACAAGTGGACTTAAAAAAGATTTGTTCCCGGCAAGTAGCTACATTTCTCACTCCCGAGGAGAACTCCTCCTACTAGATGGATGCTAGGTGTGCCATATAAGGCATTATCATCACCCTTCCCTTTTGTCGATGTGTGATCTCACAATCCACCCCCCCCTTTATGGGATCCGACGCCCTCCTCTCTCATAGACACACTCGCACCACTAACACGTGTGGGCTCGATACCAAATTGTCACATCCTGGGATCAACTCGGCCAGTAAGGACGATATTGTCCGCTTTTAGGCCCCCTCTCGCCCTCACTCACTTTTGTTTCTAGGAACTTCGTGAGCAACTTCCTTCCCAAAGGGTCACCCATCTTTGGGATTGGATTGCTCTTAGCCCCCAACTTTCGCTTCTTGAGTTCCTACACTTCGAAGCCGATGAGCTCCCCAAAAGGCCTCGTGCTGGATGGATCTCGGTGTGCACATATAAGGCACATCACCCCTCTCCGCTTTGTTGATGTGGGATCTTACAATAAATTGCCACACCACCCGGACTGCCCCCGTAGGCGATATTGTCCGTCCCTTTGGGCACGGCTACATTTCTCACCAGCCCATACGGTTTGTTTTTGTTTCTAGAGCTCACTTGGCAACTTCCTGGGTGGTCACCCATCCTGGATTGCTCCAGCCCAACTCAAGCTAACTTCTGAGTTCCTCCACAACCCCCTAAGCCGAGTTGCCTGCCCAAAGGCCTCGTGAAAGTTGGGGGCATCCCATCTAGCAAGATATTGTCCTCTCTGGGCCCACTCGACAGTGACCCGCAAGGATTTGTTCCGGGGCAGCTACATTCTCACTCCCCAGAGGCCTCCTACTAGATGGATGCGAGGTGTGCCATATAAGGCACATCACCCCCTCTCCGTTTGGTCGATGTGGGATCTCACAGCATATCTCCCATCCTTAGAGGAAAGCCAAACACACAAAGATGTCAATATTTTCAGTGCTTATAAATTTGGCCATAATGGGAACTGACTAACAATTAGACCTCTCTTCTTTCACAATAGCCAAACACACAAAGATGTCAATATTTTCAGTGCTTATAAATTTGGCCATAATGGGAACTGACAAACAATTAGACCTCTCTTCTTTCACAATAGCCAACACTACATGGTGTTGGTTTTTATAAAATTAGCACAAGATTTTATCAAGGCTTTGACACTGCCCTGTTTAGATTCTCATTAAAAAAACTAGAACAAGTATAACGAATAGCAAGCATCTCATTCAGAAAATCATAAAGCAAACTAAGACAGGGTTATTGAAGTATATACATACAATGGGAACTGCAGGGTATAGCCTCAACGTCTCTGTCAGTGCCGCGTGAACATAATGCATTTGTCCAAGAGATGCATCAGTTATGTTCGCCTCAAATTCAACGATTTTCGCTTTACCGATATGATTGCCAACGACATCCCTCACTTCTTGTACAACGACATCCCTCAAGAGAGAGAGAGAGAGAGAGAGAGAGAGAGAGAGAGAGAGAGAGAAGAAGTGAGGGATGTTGTTGGTGGTCAGGTTGGTGACCAGGATGAACTTGTGGCCAATATAACTGATGCAGCTCTTGAAGAAATGCATTATCTTCACGCGGCAATAACAGAAACTTTGAGGCTATACCCTGCAGTTCCTGTGGTATGTATACTCAAATAACCTGGTATATATGTTTATGAAAATTTCCCACTGAGATGCTGGTTAACTTATTTAATCTTTAGGGAAAAATTTAGCAATGCCGCAGGAACTT
Organism: Prunus dulcis; assembly: GCF_902201215.1. Classification (NCBI taxonomy): domain Eukaryota; kingdom Viridiplantae; phylum Streptophyta; class Magnoliopsida; order Rosales; family Rosaceae; genus Prunus; species Prunus dulcis. The sequence continues at coordinate 16,149,751 of NC_047651.1, forward strand.
TGACCCATCGTTTCACTTCATCCCTAAACTTTTCTTTATGTCTTTGGCTTCCTCTTAGGATGGGAGATGTGCAGAGATAGATGACATTCTTCCTGATGGCTTTAGATTGAAAAAAGGAGATGGAATATACTACATGGCCTATGCCATGGGCAGAATGCCTTATATTTGAGGAGAAGATGCTGAGGATTTCCGGCCTGAAAGATGGCTCAAGAATGGAGTTTTCCAGCCTGAATCGCCATTCAAATTTGTCTCATTTCACGTTAGCATCATATTTTTTATTTCTTTATCACATATGTTCATGAATTAATCTAATTTGAACTTACATCAATAGTTTCACTTGTGTTACTTACAGGTAGGTTCTCGGATATGTCTAGAAAAAAACTTTGCTTATCGACAGATGAAGATAGTATCGACGGCTCTTCTTTCCTTCTTCCTCTTCAAATTGGCAAATGAAACAAAAACTATAACCTATAAAGACCACGTTCACCCTTCACATGGATCTCCTTCTGCGTGCAGTTGCAAGGACAGCCTCATAAACAACTTACATTTGAAGCAAAACAATGTTCTTGGTGTGGTCCCTACATGTATTTTGTTTAGAGTAATGAATTCTACATTGTACTATATTTCTAATAGATACGCGACACATTTATACAAGAGGTCGTCTGTGGTGCATCGGGTGCACCCGTGCAGCCCATCACGTGAGGAGTTTAAAAAAGCATACGAAACCTGCTGACCTGGTCAACAGGTTGAGGTGGTCTCCTATTTCGCACGGCTTCAACTTTGAAACATCTTCATTACACGAAGTCATCTTCTTCAACTCCTCTTCTGATCAAAGTCATCTTCTTCAACTCCTCTTCTGTAGAAAGTTTCTTCCTTGTCTCTGCAACCTCTCTCTCTTCTTTGTCATCATTGTAGAAAACCCCATATTCTAGGGTTTGGATTTTGGGGAAATTTTTTGGGTTAGCATTTTGGGTTGATAATAGGAATTGGAATTCAGTTTTTCCAGTCGCTGGTAGGTTGTTGGCACTCCTCTCATCTGCAATCGAGCCCTTGTGAAAGCATTTGGTATTAGTTCCTTGTGAAGGTAAGTTAACACTATGTTTTATGTTATTGTTAATTGAATTTCTGTGGTGATGAATTGGGGCAAGAGGGGAAGTAGGTTTCTCACATTCATGAGATGAAGTGGGTTTCTCAGTCTGAAAGTGTCGTGAGGTGAAGTGGGTATCTCACATTCATGGTTGTTCTGTTCATGCAATTGCATATCTCTATATGCAATTACTAATCGCCTGTATGCAAATCCAAGTAACTGAATGCAATTACAGTATATAGTTTTGTTTTGAAATTATGCACGTGAGGTGATTTCGTGGTAGGTAGGTAGGTTTGAATGTGTTTTTGAATTTTTTGTATGGGGAGTAAACTGTTCCGAAAGTGTAATGTTAGGAATGGTTAAGATTTGGATTGGGATTTGAAATGAGTCAGAATGTCCGCCCAATATAGAAATGCATTGGTGGGTTGTGTGCATTATCTGTGCAATGTTATAATCAAGGGCTGATGCACTTGCAAGTAGTGTCGTGCAATTGCATATCAGTACATGCAATTACTAAGCAACTGTGTGCAAATCCTGGTCCCCGTATTTTTTGAATTAAGCAACGTGATGTTGTAGTGTTTACTGGGTTTACGGGGTTTACGGGGTTTAGGGTGTATTAGGCATTGGATTAGTATTCAAATGATCGGCTCTAGAGACAATTGCATGATAGTGTTTTGTACTTGATTTGTGCAAGTTATGGAAGCTCAAAAAAGGCGATCAGCGAAAGGAAAGCGCAAGGCCGAGACAACTGTGCAACAAACAAGAGTTGGCCGAGATGCTTTTTTTAATTTCATGTAAGTTACACGTACATCTACAAATTGGAAATGTGGTTGCTTAATATTATAATGGTTTTTTTTAAAAAAAAATAAATGATTTTCAGGAAAAAAGAACGACAAGAAATGGGGAAAGTGGCCAATGCAAAGTTGGACCATAAGGTGAGAGATGACAATGATTTGGTCAGTTTATTAATTATTTTATTAAGAAGGGTATATTCATGACAATTTTTTATTTCAGGTACAAGAAGAGATTAGTAATAAGTGGAGGAAATTGAACACTACAGAGAAGGCAACATATGGTTCTGCCTTAGAAGGTTCAAGCGGGCAAGTAAACGACTCAGTGAATGAGATGAGTTGGATAACTAGATGCAGCCCGGACCGATTCCATCGTACGGTGGAAAAATTGTCAGAGGAGAAGCGGTTAGCAATTAAGGCTATTGGGTTCGGTAATGTGGCATCTTTGTCGTGCACTCGTTTACACCGCCAATTATGCCATTGTTTGATTCAAAAGTTCAATCCTGATACGTCTTCTATAGAACTGCACGGCAATGTGATTAGAATAAGTGCCGATGAGTTTGGGCGTGTTATGGGTCTTAAGAACACCGGCGAGGATGTTCAACTCGACAGGCCGGTAGAAGATGAAAAGGTGAAACAATTAGTCAAGAGTTTCGGTGGAAATGGCAAAAGAGTATTAGTAAAGGGTTTAGCTGAACAATTGGAAAAGTGCAAAAATGCGAATGAGGACTTTCAAGTTCGATTTGTGATGTTTGCACTTGGCACTATACTTTGCCCCACATCTTCACTATCAGTGACCGGGAATATTTAACTTTCTTGACGATCCCAGGGAAGATAGAGACCAAGAACTGGGCCGACCATGGATTCAACTTCTTATGTGAAGGTGTTAGGTCGTTCAAAGCGAAGAAAGTTGCATATGTAAGTGGGTCATTGCTTTTTCTTCAACTATTGTATTTCGATTCAATTGTCCATGGTGGAGTATTTGTTGATAAGTCTGTGGATCCCATTGTGTCTTGGGACAATAACTCAGTGTGGAAAATGATTAGATGGGTTATCAAGCAAGGTGGGTTTGATACTCCTACCGTGCGGGTTGTTTCACAGCACCGTCGAACAAATGAAGTGTCTGGAGTAAACGTTGAAAGAATAGTTCAACAAGTTTCTATGAGTTTGGCTCCAGTAATACAGGCACAGGTCGAGCGTTCAGTGTTGGAACTCACTGACAAGGTAATGAGTGAAGTGAGGTCCTTTATGAAAGACGCAAGACATGAAGATGTGAATCAAACTAAGGAGGACGGGCCACCGAAAATACGAGATGAAGGTGGTGAGAATGCTGTGAAGAAGAAGGGTGAAGAATCTAGGAAATTAAAGGAGAAAGGTCCAGTTCATGTAAACAATCCTTGGACGCCATTACCGGATGGACAGACTTTCAGTGAACCTGAGGTATGATGAGCGATTAGGAGTTTCAAGATCGAGTTTGTTGTTATCTTTTACGTTTATTCAGTACGCATTTATTTACATAGTTGTAAAATACTGATTTTTATTTTTTTTTTCAAACTGTAATATTTGGATTCCCTTTTCCACAGTTGAAATTTGGCGTGGAAAAGAGGAAGTTCACAAAATTGGCCCGTGGTGATCAAAGTCGAATTCAAACACGTCGAACGGCTGAAAGGCGTCCAGGGCTTCATTGTAGAGAGCCATGGGTTGACCCGTCAAATGCAAAAGGAAAGGCTGTGCAAAAGACGTCGTCTAAGATTAAAATTGGGCCTTTCAAATTAAAACCCGAGGACTTACAAGACTCCGATTTTGAATTATTCAGTTACATTTTTAGGTCAAACAACTTTTCAAGGTAACTACTTACATACAAATGTTGAATTATGAAATTGACCAAATTCCTTATATGTTGTCCCGTACGTGAATTTAACTATAACAATTGGTTTCTTCTTTTGTTATAGTGACGAACGTATAATTGAAATAGAAAACGGACATCATGTCACGAGAGATGAGTTCATGTGCCTGAGGCCCGAAATGTGGATTAATGATAGAGTACTGAACGCGCAAGTCTATTATCTACAAGAAAAGGGGTCAGGGAATTGGTACTTCCACACATATATGTCGGTAAGCATTCATATTTTTCAAACTATTATAGTTTGTGATTTAGTAAATGAATTTACGCTTATAGTATATGTGAATGTAGGAGCAAGTAAATAATACAAGTGATGGGAAACTTTTTGAATTGGGTGTCAAACTTAGAAGGGAACTCTCCAAACGGTTCACCGTAGGCCTTAGGAAGTGCGAGAAGGTATCGATTTAAGTTATTTTTTACAATATCTTTAGTGCACTTTTGTATACGCATGTTTTTCTAAGGAAGTCATTGTGCTCCTAGATTTTCATTCCTGTTTTGGATCGAATTGGGAGTCATTGGTATTTGCTAGTGGTGCTTATGGGTGATAAAAAGGTTGAACTATGGGATAGTCTCCCCGCTGCTAAATACAACGCATCTCGTTATCAATTAGCGGAACGAATTGTAAGTTTAATTTACCTATTTTTGGTTTGTATTTTTATTCTCCTAACATCCCGACTATGAATTGATTTGAATTGATTGTGGTGTAGATGAAAGTGTTGGACTACATTTATAAAGATGAGATTGTCAAACATTTTGACAAAGGATGGCAGTTTGCAAAATTCAACATTGTGCGAACTGACAAGGCCCGCAGACAACTAAATGGATGCGATTGTGGTATCTTCGTCATGAATTGGCTAGAAGATATTGAATGCACATCACACGGTTCCAATAAAGTGAGTCGGCATAAATTTCGTTTCATAGTTTTGTCTTCCATGTCAGATATTTGTTTTCAATCATTTCTTTGACGGGTTGTTATTTTTTTTGCAGTTTCAACATGCGAGCGAGCGGGTTCGCGTTGCACTATCGTTGCTGAAGAACCCAAAAAACACGCGTCTAAAGGAAGTAAGGGAGTCCGCTCGAAGAGTTGTCGACGAGGAACTTGACATGTTGGCCCAACATGGTCCATCCATCCCTCATCATCCCATCGCAAGGAAGCCAATGACACGCTCCCAAGCAAAGTAGAAAGTTTGACAGTAGGTCGTAAGGGATTACACTTTATAAATTAGGCGTAATTGCATGTATATATCCCTATTTGCGCACAGTCGGGGTTCTTTTGTAATATAGCGAGTGCAATTGCATGCACGACTGTTGCACATCATGTAATTGAATTCCATTGTTTGCTTACAAATGTTTTTTTGGTTTTCTTCACAACATCCAAACATTTCACGACTGGAAAGCCCCAAACACTGAAATGTAATTACTTTTAGTGCAACTGCATGCACGTAGGGTTAATGGTTAAGGTAGTGCAATTGCATGTACTTATCCCGTTTTGCATACAGGAACTTTGCTTTTGCATTATATCATGTTCAATTGCATTACATGACGGCCAAATGCATATTATGTACTTCGTGTAAAACATTGCACACATGAGTTTTTTTGTTGCCACCAAGGGAACATTATAGCATATCTGGGGCCCAGACGTCATTTACGAAAACAGGAGTTCCTAGTTCATTCATAATACATAATACATAATAAAGGTCTCCTAACCATATTTATGGGTTTTTTTTTTTTTTTTTACAAAACTAAACCCTCAAACTATTCTACCATACTGATTATAACATTTAACATCCGATAGTACGGTTGAAATTATAACATCTGAAATTACATCCGAAATTATGACAAACAACACTACGCAAATCATAAAATACCGATGCTTCACGGAGCTCGCTTCTCCAATACAGCAATTGCTTCGTATAACTCGATTTTGTCCCACTTTTTTGAACCAGCATCAACAAGCTGAGCGTATTTCCTAAACATCTCAAAGCCGATCTCAATCCCCCCATTGTAAATTTCGTACTTGGTGGTTGAATCTCCTTCATGAAAGATGTTGTTACTAGCCTCAGTCGGAGGCTTTGTGACATCATGGGCTCGTTGCACTTGCTGGCGGATATAATACGAACAATCAACACCATCATCATCACCCACCCCCTTCTTGTTAGGCGTGGAGGAGCCTCTTGAGCTACCAACCATTGAATGTGACATTATTTGGGTTTTCGTTTTTCTCTTTCAGGTTGTGTATTACTAAAAGAGGTTCCAATGTTTGAGTTGAAAATGTATAGGAAGTAACTCCTTAAATAATCCTTCGTCTGTAGTTGGTAGCTGGTATTTGGTACTTTGTCATTTGGATTGGGTTCCTTTGTCGTTAGAAGGTCAAAGTTTTGTAAACAAACGTTCACTTCAACCAACACCATGTTCATTAGAAAATGTCTTTTGGTTTGACTCATTTTTAGAGGAACGGGTTACTTTACTCAACCAACGCAACGCTTACGTTCAGTTAAACAAGTACTCCGTTTCTTTGAAAAAGAAAGTTTGTTGGATTTATTTTTTCAGCGAACATCAAACTTTCCTCCACCAACGTACCTGTTGCATTTGTGTGAGTAAGTAATCCGTTTGTTTGAAAAAGTCAGGTGGTTGAGGCATGTTTTCGACAAACAGGTCACTTTTCTCAAGGAACGCACGTATTGCGTTCCTGTGAAGAAACGCCCCGTTTTTTTACAAAAGTACGTTTGTGTTTACCTTTTTTATGGGAACGGGTAACTTTACTGAACGAACACAACCTTTGCAGAAACAAGAACAAACATTTTGTTTGTTTGAAAAAGTAAGTTGGTTGGATATCTTTTTTCGGCGAACATAAAACTTTCCTCGGTGAACGCATATGTTTCGTTTGTGTGAAAAAGTATTCAGTTTACTTGAAAAAGTTAGGTTTTGGTTCTAATGTTTTCTGCGAACGGATAACTTTTCTCAACGAACGCATGTATGGCGTTCGTCTGAACAATCTTTCCGTTTGTTTGAAAAAGTAAGTTGGTTGGATTCCTTTTTTCAGCGAATTTAAAACTTTCCTCACCGAATGTACCTTTTGCGTTCGTGTGAAAAAGTAGTATGTTATCTTGAAAAAGTAAGGTGGTTGGCCCATGTTTTCGGCGAACGGGTAACTTTTCTCAACGAACGTATGCATGGCGTTCGTCTGAACAATCTTTCCGTTTGTTTGAAAAAGTAAGTTGGTTGGATTCCTTTTTCCAGCGAATTTAAAACTTTCCTCACCGAATGTACCTTTTGCGTTCGTGTGAAAAAGTCGAATGTTTTCTTGAAAAAGTAAGGTGGTTGGCCCATGTTTTCGGCGATCGGGTAACTTTTCTCAACGAACGTATGTATGGCGTTCGTCTGAACAATCTTTCCGTTTGTTTGAAAAAGTAAGTTGGTTGGATTCCTTTTTCCAGCGAATTTAAAACTTTCCTCACCGAATGTACCTTTTGCGTTCGTGTGAAAAAGTCGAATGTTTTCTTGAAAAAGTAAGGTGGTTGGCCCATGTTTTCGGCGATCGGGTAACTTTTCTCAACGAACGTATGTATGGCGTTCGTCTGAACAATCTTTCCGTTTGTTTGAAAAAGTAAGTTGGTTGGATTCCTTTTTCCAGCGAATTTAAAACTTTCCTCACCGAATGTACCTTTTGCGTTCGTGTGAAAAAGTCGAATGTTTTCTTGAAAAAGTAAGGTGGTTGGCCCATGTTTTCGGCGATCGGGTAACTTTTCTCAACGAACGTATGTATGGCGTTCGTCTGAACAATCTTTCCGTTTGTTTGAAAAAGTAAGTTGGTTGGATTACTTTTTCCAGCGAATTTAAAACTTTCCTCACCGAATGTACCTTTTGCGTTCGTGTGAAAAAGTCGAATGTTTTCTTGAAAAAGTAAGGTGGTTGGCCCATGTTTTCGGCGATCGGGTAACTTTTCTCAACGAACGTATGTATGGCGTTCGTCTGAACAATCTTTCCGTTTGTTTGAAAAAGTAAGTTGGTTGGATTACTTTTTCCAGCGAATTTGAAACTTTCCTCACCGAATGTACCTTTTGCGTTCGTGTGAAAAAGTCGAATGTTTTCTTGAAAAAGTAAGGTGGTTGGCCCATGTTTTCGGCGAACGGGTAACTTTTGTCCACGAACGCACGTATTGCGTTCCTGTGAACAAATACTCTGTTACTTTAAAAAAGTCAGTTGGGTGGGTTAATTTTCCCGGATGAGTAACCCTTGACTCCATTATAGTATAAAGGGCATTTCAGTGCCTGCCTCCCACTCACAAATGCATGGCTTCCTCTTCAAACCAACCTCACGTTGTCAACAACCCAAAACAGCAAGGTTGGGATCCAAATGATCCCAAAGTTCATGTTACTCCTAACTTTTGTAAACATGTTCCATCTGATTTGCGTCCATGTCAACTTTGCAAGGATCTTTTTTCTGTAAATTCCGATAATGTTCAAGTTTACCGGTCTCCAACTCCCTCGCCTCCAAAGCCACCATCTCCTCTTGTTTGCAAGTGCACCCCTCAAAAGACGGAATGGTGCAGTGATTGCTACGGTGACAAGCTCATTACGCATTGGGAGGAAGTTGAAAAATGGGAGTCCACGGATGACTCGGATGATGAAAACTACAAGTTCAGGGATTAGAGTGTAATGTTTTAGTTTACATTGCAATTTGGAAGTGTGATCCAAAATTAACATGTTATATTAACGTTTTCTCTATTGTGCTATGTATCCGTATCTGTGTTTGGGTTGTTCAATTTTATGTTTGTACGTTCGAAGTGAACATTATAACTACCCGTTGTACGAAATTTGTAATTGCGCACAGGTACCTCTGAACTGCATCTGAATACTGCAATTGCATATTATTTTATGCAATTGCATATAACCACTCGTAAATGTATCGCGTCTTTTCAAAAGTGTATATAACAATTAGATACGACTTGAAACATTGAAAATTATTAAATCCTAGGCTTACGAATAGTCTATAACCCGAATCCAATATAATTATAAACATAAACCATACGTTCAACCCTAAAGGCCAAATCCATTTCAGTGTTAATCATAAAGCCCAACCCGAAATTGTAACCGTAAATCCTAAACCCTTGACTTCTAACACTGAATTGCATAAACCCAATTAAATTTTTACCGTAACGTCCAACCCATTCCAATTTTAACTTGTATGCATAAACCACAAACTCTAAACCCTAAACACTTCAATCTGAATACTATCGCCCGAACTCAATTGAATTTTGAACCATAAAGCCCAACTTAATATCATGTTAACTGTAAAGCCCAACCCAGTTCAATTTTAACCATAAAGCCCAACCCAATATCTTTTTTACCCTAAACCCTAACCCAATTTAATGTTAACCGTAAAGCCCAAACCCAATTCAATTTGACCCGTCAAGGCCAATCCAATTCAAACTCAAATTTGAAACCCTCTCAGCGACTTCATTTTTGCGCTCTTGCTCCTAAAGGCCAACCCTAATTCCTCTTTTCAATCTATAGCCCATAGCAAAATTCTGTTTGGCGTCGCACCTCCAGCATCATCGTCGCACCTCCAGCATCAGCGTCGCACAGCCTTGGTCAGCGTCGCACGGCCAGAGTCATCGTCGCACAGCCAGTCTTCCCTGCACAGCCAGCGTCATCTTCACACACCAGCGTCATCGTTGCACAATTGGGCTCTGCAGACTCCGATTTTGACCTTACCTGAAGAGGTGAAATTCCATCTGGGTATGCTGCATTTCTTCCTCAATGACGTAAATTACAATTTCATTTGTAGTTTGTCCAATTGGGTTCTTCTCTAAGCAGAGTTCTGTTCATTAGGAAATCCTACTATTATACAAAATGCAATGCTGGTGCACGTTTTGTGGTTTGTGGTTTGTGTGCGTTTTGTGATGGTTTTTGTGCGTTTTGTGAGTCCGCCTATCTCAATGTTGGTGCACGTTTGGATCTTCTAATTTGCATATCCCAGTTATTTGTATGTGCTTGTATTTCCCTCTCTTTCTATCTCTATTATGTGTGTTTGCTCTTTGTGTTGTGTGGCTCTTCTTACTCTATCTATCTTAATGAATGGGTCCATGTCATAATTTCATACGCATTCAAACTCCACCTCTGTGATTAAAGCATTTACCTGTATGTGATAAAAGCTTTTCATTTGTTTGTATTTCTCATTGGCTTTTTGACTCACTCACTCTCTGTCTTTCTTTTATTGGGTTCTCTGAGATGGGGTGTCCTTTATTTTTCAGACCCATTTATGTTTCATGCATTTTTCATATCTTGTGGCTTTAGCTAGATACAGAGAGATAAACACTCTGAACAAACAGTTTATGGGTCCTCATTCCTGAAACTCAGAATCTCAGTTTATTGAGTTTTGGTTTTATTGAAAAAACATTCCCACTTTTCTGTTCATTAAAACAAAAAACTTCACCTTTTGTCACTTTTTGCATTTCTTCTGATTGGAGAACGGTGGGGGGAAGGATGCAGGAGACCTTATTATTAGCTTTTTCTCCTTGTTATTTTTGTTAAAGAAGGAACAAAGTTATTTTTCATTGTACTCGTTGTAAGGCTGTAAGGATAAAGTAAACGAATCATATCTTCTGAACATTCACTGAATTGGCTTGTTCTGAGTTCCAAGGGAAGTATACAGCAATTGTTGTCAATCACCATTCCATCTGTCATCATTATAAATCTAAAGGGTCTGATTTGGCAAATCCCATGAATCTATTTGAAGATTTCTAAAAACATTGTTTTACCTTAGAGAAGGGTTCGTTCCTAGAATGGGCTGCAAATTTTTTTCCAGATGTAA